>NW_010361515.1:429077-495934 GCF_000414095.1 Morus notabilis
ATATTTTTTAAATATTTTTAATTATAAAAATTTAAAATTTAAAATTTAAATCAGCGAAATGAATCTCTTTAATCTAAGCATACAAAAACAGTCCGAGGGTTAATAATTTTCACTGCCGGTAGGGAAAAAGCACCTCACCTGCGCTTTCCCATAATAATAATAATAATAATAATAATAATAATAATAGAAACAATCAGGACCAAAAATGCTCAAATATCCTCGTAATTCTTTAAGTTGACGAATTTACCCTTCAAAACCACCGTCGACACCGAGACACTCAGTCGGTGGCGGCGAAGTACCATAGCCTCGGGCGAGGGAAAAGGACGCTAAACTTTTATATAAGACCAAGTAAAATGTCGGCTTTTTCACTTCCAATCTAATTTTGGAATTTCGTTGATTGTTTTATCGGATTTTCCCTTTACACCATCGGTTTCGAAGAGAAAGAAACCTACCCTCTCCGTGACCCTAACGTAGGCTTTGAATCTAAAAGCCATTACATTTTCTGTGCTGGAGTTGATCTTGTACCTGAAAACAAGTTAATTACGTATTTGTCTATGGGTTTCGAGTAGAGTGAAGCGGTTTTTAGTTATAGACTTGTTGCTTTTTCTCTCTTTTGGTTTTAGTTTTTTGGGTTTTTATGCCTCTTCTGCTTCTTCGTTACTTTACGTCATAGTGTATGTGTTCGATTATGTTATGCACGCCAGATGTTCGATGAAATGCTTAACTGAAAACTGAACTGTCTTGAATTGTTTTAACGGTATCCTTTTGCTAGTCTTTGTACGAATTTTCATGTGGTTGTGCTAATTTTTGTAGAATCGGACGGGATATATGAAAAATGGAGAACGACGTGGATGAAGTGAAGAAGGTGCAGCTTGTGGAAGCTCGAGCTAGGAACATCAGCCACAACGTCCGCTGCACCGAGTGTGGGAGTCAGTCCATTGAAGATTCCCAAGCAGATATTGCCATTCTGCTTAGAAAGGTAGATTCTATGTGGTCTTTCCACTCCTTGTTTGTGTTAATTTAAGATCACCTCAAATGCCAATGTCAATGCTGTATTTGATGCTGAAAAGTGTGAACATAACATATTTTGTTATGTTTTTCAATTTTGTGTTGCAACTCGTAATGCTATTTTAAATGTTATATCTACTTTTTGTCATAATTTGTATATCTTTAGAAGAACTTGTAAAAGTAAATTTTTAATTTTAATATAATTTGAAAATGACGATATGGTAATGAGTAAATGAAAAAGTCACTACATCAACCAATTGCAGTCAAATGCTAAAATTTGATATACGCTATACTTGGTACAAAATTGGCACCAAGCATAGCATATGCCAAATTTAACACCAAGAATAGTATTGGATTGGAGAGTGATTTTCCCACTCAAAATTCAAATGTTAAGACTTGGTATTGATATAGTAATTTAGCACATTACAGATGATCTGAGTTTCAATAGCGCCTCATTTAAGAAATCAAGAGATATGCATGTATCGACCTCAATCTAATGAAGTACTGTAAATAGCCACTTTCTTGAAATTTTCTATAGTGAAACAACAAACATCAGTGGAGGTCTAAAGTGTAGATACGCATGAGGCTTTTGAATGTCATCCTGTCGAAAGTCTTAGCTTCATAAGAAGCTCTTGTTGGATTGAATTCTCTCTCTATTTTATGCTTATATCGTTAACTTCAATAGCTCAAGGAAAATTTTTAGAGCTATTGGGATTCTGTAGTGATTTCTCAGTTCTGGTCGCTTGTTGATCTGGTATTTATTTACGAGTTGGCTACACAATTAAGATTATTTATCCAACCTCTTCTTCACTGATGTTTTCTATGTGTTGACAGTTGATCCGTGATGAGATTCGTTCAGGCAGAACAGACAAAGAGATCTTTCAAAAGCTAGAAAATGAGTTTGGAGAGACCGTACTGTATGCCCCAAAGTTTGATCTGCAGACTGCGGCCCTTTGGCTATCACCAGTATGTTGAAGGGCCTACTTGTATGAACATACAACGACTTCGTTTCTGTTTTTAAACGCTGTAGTGATTTTGTTTTGTTGTGTTTTGGAACAGGTTCTACTCGCTGGTGCCGCTGCTGGAGTATGGGCCTTTCAGAGGCACAAATCAAAGAACAACGTTCACGTTATGGCTCTAAACCTCGTAAGAAGTGTTCCATTGACCCCAAATGAGAAGCAAACTATGCTAGACCTCCTCAAACCTCTGCCGCAGCCGAGGACCACTCTTTTGTCCGTGTGGAGGAGGTGGCAAAGTCAATGACGCGCCTTCTTCCATCTTCCTTCTTAGCCTCAAGTTTGGTGAGAATCAAACTTGTTAAATGGTTAAACACTAGTCTTCAAAAACCAGAATCGACTTGTTAAATGGTTTGAGCTTAGTTGAATGGAATGATGATTCGGCAATCCAAACTTCCAATTTCCGTACAATTTTGTACTGTAACTAGTGATCATACTGTATGACTGTATATTAACATATTGATAATGGTTGTCTCGTCGTTTGACTTTACCCTTAAATAAAGTTGCAACTTTTCTTTTAATCCTTTTTGAGTGAGGAAGTCACATCTGTTTTGGTAATTTGTAGGGACCTTCTCTGGTACTCTCTAACATACCGGTAAGTCAGGTTTTCTGTCCGTTAGATTTGTATAAAATTATGTAGAAGTTAAAAAGTACGCATATTTAAAGGTTAAAAAGCCTAGTCTATTGATACGCTATGTGTATTAGAAAATCACCCAAATTTGTATACTTATTTTCATATTTGGAGTTTGGTCATTAGTCAAACTTGTCCCATTTGAACTTTTCCCACCATTGTAAAGCTTCCATCCATTTTCTTTTTTTATTCTTTCTACATTGTTGAATTTCTATTCCTCAAAGAAGCAAAACCAAATTGGCCATTTTGCTTTGTGTACATATACGGACAGCTTGGAGACTATGCAGTGATGTCCCCACTAAGGAACGTTGTTTTGCAATCAAATCACTGAAACCTTGACTTGGTTTAGAATTGAATCTTTTTCCTTGCTTTCACTACTTTTTGACGGTGAAATTTCGTCAACAGATTAATAATTGAGTTGTGGTGGTTTGTGTGCAGATTAAACATGATTATAACGCGATTAAAAAGAATTAAGACCAACACAAGAATTTATAGTAATTCACTCTTGGAATTCAAAGGCTACATCCACTATCAGAGAGCTTACTAAATTTTGAGAAAAATATTACAAATGAGAGAGAGAGAGAGTCCAGACCATCCTCTCTGAGCCATTCCCCCCATATTTATATATTATATTATCCTAATTGTCAAACTTCTAATCACATTCTGAGATTGCTTTACCAACTCTTAGAACAGTGACTTTTGATGACTGACAATTTGATCAGTTTGCCTAATTTTCCCAACCGGCTTCACCACTAACTCTGCTTGCATTAAATACCTATCAAATCTCTGAGCAGCTATCACATCTTGACTGGCGTGGATAGGGTCAGTGCTTGGCTGTCCTTTGAAGTGGTCTACGTCTTCAAATGATGATGTGGTCTACTTCATATTGCGATATACTCCTCAATACGGTCGCCCCTAGGGCTTTATTTCCATATTATGATCGTTGCCTACAGTCGGCATCTATTGAATAGTGGGATTCTTTGTCCACAGTTGGCGCGGTCATTAATCATCCAACTATGCCACGTGGCGATCATCTAGTGGACCACGTGGATCATAGAAATTTTCCCTATAACAACTACTATCAAACTTCTATTGTTCTGGCCAACGAGAGGATTTGATATCACAAGATAACACCCTATAAAGAGCTATTCATTTTTTTTTTTTGGGGGACAATTACCGGCTATTTCCAAGTTGTATATTAAAATGATAAAATCTATATTTCCAAGTTGTATATTAAAATACATGTGAATGCCAAAGAGGTACACTAATGGCACGGAGATGCGCTGACCATCATTCTTGTACTCATTACCAAGTAGTATCATGCCATTGACTTCAAAATTTTGAAAAGTAGAGAGAATTTTGTTTTGGATACACGGAGAAGACTTTTTGAACATTGACATACATCACAATTTGATTAAAAAACCAAGGCACTAGAAGCGTGGTAGGGGGTGAAAATTTGCTTATTTAAGTGAAACTGAAAGCAAGCTTATAACTTAGAGAAGCCTACTACAACTGACCAATTATCAAATAGGTGGAACCGAGGAGACTCAGACAAAGGAAGTTCCACAAATGGGTTCAATGGGTGAACCTCCTGTCGCCTCGAATCATCAAGAAAACCAAAGCCAGCCACTTGGAAGGCCATGGAGCACCGGACTGTTCGATTGCCACGAAAATCAGACCAACGGTAAACTTCCCTTTCTCTCCGGTCTTTCCTTTATTAAATGGCTTTGTAGAAAGCACTAAAATAATATAACAGTCGGTTATTTTATGCATACAGAACAGTTGGTAAACGGTATGAAGTTTGAACTGTCTTTCAAGTACGAGTTTGAACTCCGTTATCAAGTTTGTAAAGCACAGAAAACAATTAAGAAGACCGAAATAGAATTCTTTTATGCTTATATGTTATCAGTATTCGTTTAAGGGCCGATCTGATTATGCAATTTCGTATTTTGGCAGCCGTTATGACAGCCTTTTTCCCATGTGTTACATTTGGGCAGATTGCAGAAGTTCTAGATGGTGGAGAAATGGGTAATTTCCCTTCTCTTCATGTTGATGGTTTAGTTGATAAGAAGGTTTTTAACACGTCCCCAGTTATATGAATTCTTACATATCTTCTTGCTCTTGATAAAAATCTACTATTGCAGCTTGCCATTTGGGGAGCTTCATATACTTATTGATGATGCCTGCACTGTGTTCTCAATGGATAATGGGATCAAAATATAGAACAAAGCTGAGGAAAAAATATGGTTTGGTGGAAGCTCCGTATACAGATGTGATCTCCCATGTCTTTTGTTCTTGTTGTTCCCTTTGTCAGGAATTCAGAGAGCTCAAAATCAGAGGACTTGATCCTGCCCTTGGTAAATACACATATTACATATATAGTTTCTTTCTGTAAAAATGAAATTACTATTTGAAATTATTACTAACTAGAAATTGTGTCATTTTGGATTTGACTATATTGCTTTGCAGGATGGAATGGAATCCTTGCCCAACAACAGGCAAGACAGTATCAAGGTGAAACGCAAGACGTTCCTCCTCCGGCTCAAGCCATGTCTATGTGAAGATTTAAACAGCTCCTGAGAAATTTCAAGTTTATTGGAAACAACTTTGTCTGAATTCTTCGTTTGTTTGTTTGTTTGTTTGTTTTATTTTATTTTATTTTATTTTATGTTCGATGTTTCTTTATTTGTTTGTCAGTTAAGTTTCAATGCTTGTGGTTTGCTGTGTTTGTTATTGTTGTTCTATAAAGAATTTGGAAGCAAATGAGTGGAGCAACTGTAATGTTCACAGCATTACTATAATTAAAAAAAAAATATTCTTCGCTGACTTTCAGAATTCAAGTTGTTTATATAAAGATATATATATATATATATATATTTGTTTATCCTTCCGTATAAGCTTGCAAAAACTACTTGAAACTTGAGGCAACATTTTTTTTTAATTAAACAATTTAAGAATCAAGAACCACCAAACCAACAGCTTTTTGTGCATGCTTGCAAATGTGGCACACTAATCATTTCACCATAGAGCCCACAACTTGGCTGACTGTTATCTTAAACTTGAAATATATATAAATCTTTTTCTACTAATTCTAATATATATAAATCTCTTCATCCATTCTACAAGTTACATGATGGTCCAAAGAATAAAGAGGTTTCGTTAACTAAAAATTTGAACTGAAGAATTGGATCACTTGCTCATGTCATGCGGACCCCAAAGAGAAAATTGGGAGCAGTACCTTTTCTCTGCTGACTCTTTCCTAAATTGGAAATCCAAACCAAGACTCGGACTTGTTATGCCAATGTACATTATACCTATGTTGAGTGTGTAGAGCCTAATTATTATCTTAATGTGGAGTTAACACACAGATCAACCTTATTACCTGAAGAGAGGTTAGAGGAAAAAAAAAAAAAAAACTTACACAGATTCTGGGCGCTTGTGATTTTTCTCTTATAATCTTCTCCTTTATCATATTAAAATCCTGCAGCAGCTGAAAGTGGATGTAACTTTCACATTCAGAATAAATCTTGTGTGTACTTATTTATTTGTTCGTTTGTTTTTATTTGATCTTATTGTCCTCGATAGTAAATAATTTGGGCTGTAATTCTTGACAACATTTATATATCTATCATGCATGAATTATTTGATGGTCAACATAATTAGATAAACACAGAAGCACATACTATTATAGACTCTCAAGCGCAATAAGCTCGAAAATAGGCTTGAATCTAACAAGAAGGTGAGCTTGATCGATCATGACGCATGAGGACCTTCTCAGGTCATATAGGCATTTGAGTTTTATAACATCAGAAAGATCATTTGAAGCCATATATGTGGCTGTTGAGACTTAGAATACTATTTTTCACAATGCCTTGATCAAAATGGAAGAGTCACCCACTAAATTATGAAGATATATGTTTGATGCAACTATATGTCCAGTAAAAATTGAATATGTTCATTGTTTTTTGCAAGTTTATGAGAGGTTAAAACACAAGGGAAAAGGCTATATAACAAACTAGCTCTTACGTGATAGCTGGTTCTGGTTGGACCGTATAGCCTTGCTCTTCGTTCCATACACAAGATGTTTGTTAATAAGATCTTTGGACATAACCGTCGGACACTCTTTTTAACTGTCAATAAAATTATTATTATTTCATTAGATAATCATTTTTATGTGATTTACGGTTAAAAACTGCGCAATCACTAGAATATAAAATTCTCTGAGCAATTATATGACTAATGTAACATGTGAGAAAAATTGTCACATGTTTTGGTACTTATTGCAGCTCATGTCCTATTTATTTATTTAGTTAGTTATGTTTCATTTGCAAAGGTTGTCACTGGGGGATGTTGATTTACATACTGATGATGCCTGCCTTGTGCTCTCAATGGTACATGATATCACTGTATAGAACAAAGCTGAGAAGGAAATTTGGTTTGGTTGAAGCTCCATATACAGATGTGGTGTCCCACATCTTCTGCCCTTTATGCTCCCTTTGTCAGGAATTCAGGGAGCTCAAAATCAGAGGACTTGATCCTGCTCTTGGTACATGGCATGCACAGCAATCTAAACCATCATTATTTATTTGTTTTTTTTCATCTGCAAATTACTCTTTTTTGTTTATTCCCACAAAATGAAACTACAATGTTACAAAGTCAGTGACCAGCAATTGGGACGGTTTTGGTCTAATAATAATAATAATTTCTTATTCAATTTGAACTCTACTGGTAAGACACAATTATAAATGGTTAGATTGCATTAAAATTACACCAGATGACAATTTAACGAAATTTTATGACCCTCAAAACTTTGACTATTGGTATAGGTTTTTCTCACCTACCAAAGAATTCTCCTATATGTATTTGTGGGGTCCTAAACAATAAAGCCTATTTATGAGGATTTGATTGTAACATGTGAAAAGTGAGTTTTTGAAAATGGTGTTTTGCAGGATGGAAAGGAATCCTTGCTCAACAACGGGGAGAAGGAGAACATTTTCAAGATGAGACATTAGAACTTCCTCCTCAGATTCAAGCCATGTCTCAGTAGAAGTTATGGAATTTATGTTTATGTTGTTGGATTTTATGTCTCCCCTCTTGTTTCTTTGACTGAGGATTTATGTTTATGTTTGTTATTTACTTTGAGCATGTCACTGCTGGTTGTCTTGTCTTGATATGATCTATCACATTCATAATAAGCTTGGACTTTGAATATCAGAAAAAATAATAAATAAAAAAGTTTGGCTTTGATCATATAGGCTAATATATTTATGTAACTTATCTTTTATTAAGCTTATAGTATTTGGATGAAGGTTTCTAGATAAGACTCGGTGAATCTTGCGCCATCCACTCGGTGAAGGGAAACTCTATGGTAAGGGACGGTTACTTTTCCCTATTGATAGGGAGCAATCCAAGGGTGAGTATTTAGTCTTAGTGAGGATTTAGAGATCTAAATATGGTTTCTGCAGTACATTATTATACCCAACTAATTAGAAAAAAATAATGAAAAAACCTAAAACTAAAGATTAGATCTTTGTTCGTCTTCTCCTATACGCCTTAAGACAACGTCTTCATATTCGCCGATGCTTCTGGAACTTGCTGTATCGATTTTAAGGAATGACGGCCATTAATTTTTGATACTCGTAGTTTTTTTTTTCCTGCTAGCAGAGTTGCTCACGAGTTTGCCTGGGTAGGATTCAATGGTATTTTTGAGCAATATTGACATGAGGAGTTCTCTGTTGAACCTTTTATAGTTGCAGAATATGTCTTTTCTTCTAAATAATTTTCAATGAAAGAATTTTTCCCTAATAAAAGGAAAGCAGCCATGAGCAAGCCATAAAACATAAATGTTACACGATAGAAATAATAATAATAAATTGTTTTTCAACGGCCAATCCGACTGAGCTCCGTCGGGTCCGAGTAGCTCTCGAATGTTGAAGGACGGAGAGCAAAGTGCGATTGAGATGCAGTGGGAGATGGAGGATCTCGAATGTTGGATTCACAATTAGAGGGTCTCCGAGAAGATTCTCACGTTTCTTGACGAGGATTAGAACAATTGAGTGGAAAAATTCGTGAAGCCGTCCGACGACGTCTTAAGGCGGCGCAAACCCAGCCTCCCCGACCCAAGGCGGCGGAACCCTGCCAGTGCTACTCATCTGACCTCTCTAACAAATCTCAAAGACGTTGAGCTATTTTTTTAATTTTTTTAAATTTGTAAACTGATGTGTTATGTATGATTGCTTTTACATTATTTTGGTGGTCCTTCACTTTTTTTGACCTTTGGATTTAAATCGGAGGGTATAAAACTTGTACCCTATTAGTAGGGAATCTGTACCCTACTATAGAACTCCCCTTTTTTGAAATGATCTTGCTTTTTTTTTTAAGGGGAAAATTCATTAAGAATTAAAGAAGTACAAACATTAATACTAACACAAATGGCCCCAAAACATAATAACACTCGACCTTGAACATTGACCGGTACTACTAGTAAATTTGAATAAAACATTAAGGGGTCGAGACGTATGCGAGGTTCTACAATCAGAAAACTAAAAAGGCACGTTAAATATCGAACACAAACATGATTCTTTTAATGCAACCACTATAATCGATAGAAAAGCCCGATCGATCATAACCGAGATACCTAGAGTATTAAGGCCACCTACAACACCGCAAAAAAGCGGACTAAATAATCAACCTACACTGAAAGATGGGGGAAACCACCTTCACAAAACACAACAAAACTAGAACACAAACGGTAAAATCAACCATGTCATTATTTGAATAACACAAAAACCAAAAGCAATAAAAAAAGTCTCAAATTACACAAACGGCGCTTCTGATGAGAGAACGGCCAGCAAGATTGAAGAGGGAAGATACACCAGCACGAGAAGGGACGAAAGGAACCACCCTTCATACGACATTTGGGGAAGAAATGCCAGCAGTGCCACCCATCGCCAAAGCCACGAGACCCACCAGAAAGACTGCAACACAAGGGGACAAACACCTCGAACTTGAAGGCCCGTCGGAGCACCAACGCTCCCGGAGAAAGCGGCCATAGCAGTAGCATAGATCTTCCCACCACCATCAATAGCAAATCCGCCGTGACACTGAGCCAGGGCCGGGAGTCCGGTGAACCACTTAGAGGCGGCACTGGACTCCGGCCCACTTGGTTATAAAAAACAAGCAGCGCTAGTTAGAAGACTTTTTTGAGAGAAACCTTAGAGACAAAACGACTCTCTCCTGCTTGAAATCTTTATTGGGAAGACAAGTAAATATATTATGTAATCATATTTTTTTTATTGGGATTATCTCTTGAACTAAACTAATTTTCTACGAACAATTTGTTGAAAAATGGCTTGTTAAGCCATATTAAAGGCCTATTTTGAGGTCCTTTTTGTAAAGGGATCCAATTGAATTTTTGGACAGGTCACTCAGCTATTCTCTCTCTCTCACCGCCCACGGCTCACCGCTTTCTCTCTCTTTCACGCTCTCGTATTTTCTCTTGTAAGTTTTTCTTCTTTCGGGTATTTGATTGATGAAAACGGGGTTGATTTTTTTTTTTTTAATTTTTGTTCTTGGGTTTTTTTTGGGCATGGTTTTCATTTTGAAATGGGGATTTGTTATTAGTAGTTGTTATTGTTCTTTTCCCCCTTAATTTAATTCTGTATTTTTATCGGATTAAACCAGTCTTTCAATAAATAAAATAATAAAGAAAAAAACGTGTAGAGATTTCAATTCAGCTGATAGTGTAATTTTATACAATTCTGAGTTCTCTGTTATTTTTTTGAATAAACTTTTACAGCATTAAGTTCTGGGTCGTTCATGGAGGTGGTGAAAGAAGTAGCTAAGCAAGGGTCTGCGGCTTCTGATGGTGTTGCCATTAGAGCTGACCAGAAAAGTTACACTTACAAACAACTCTTTTCCTCTGCTTGGAGGATATCGAACCTGTTGTTGGGCTCTGCTTGTGAGTTCTAAATCTTTAATTTAGAGACAAATCACAATTTTGTGGAAGAAACAGTGTACCTTGTTTTTCAATGGTACCTAGGCAGAGCAAGAAAGAAAATCATTGTTTTTGCTTCTGTTTCTCAGAGATGATACGATTGTGATGGTGTCCATTTGGTCAAACTTTGTTTTTGGAGAAATTGGGTTCCTTTAGCAAAAAGTAAATGTATGTGGCTTAACTTCAAGAAATGAGTTTGATGATATTAGGGAGTGATTTTGTGTTTTGTATTATGTGTGTTTTTCAGTCTGCGATAAGAAGTATAATCCAATTTATTATCTCTTGATTTTTTTTTTATATACTGGATTAGCTCTTTAATTGATGCTTTGGCCTTGCGGACATGAATACCGGACCGAAAAACCCACTCTGCACGGGTTTTGTTTTGTAATTTTTCTTTTTATTTTTTCTAACTGAAATCTAAAACTACTGCATTAGTGGATGATTAACTCTGCATTAGTGCATGGTGCAGAAACTACAACAATAACCAGTATTATTGCTTAGTTTATGGACATTTAACCTCCGAATTTGGTCATATTTTGGAGCAGATGAATCTGAAAGTTTCAGAGGTTGTAACCTCTGAATTGAATCACCATTAAGCCGTAAATAAATTGGATTTATTCACTATTCTTCCAGCTTTATAACATCTCCTGTAGCATGCTATATAAAGGGGCCTCTCCAACCATTTGAGAGCACATCTTCACATAACTCTCCTCTTTATTATCTCGTTTTCATTTGAGTCTTTCTTACAGTTCTTTGTAGTTCGGTTTTGGTGATAGAGGGAAGGTCCGAGTTTTAGTTCGCCGGACAGTACCGATAGTACTTCAAGCTATCATCATTGTCGTTGTATCCTGGGAGACGGACGACAAACGTTACCTCAAGTACTCGCCGGAGAGGACAAATCTGTTTTTAAGAAACTGTGATTCACGTGCCTCAACATCCTTACAATTCGGTTTTCAAATTTAGTAGAAAGGTTGAATTCGTGTTGTAACTATTTTTATATTTTTATCTCCCTATAAGTTGTTATGAATTGTTCTTAGTTGTATTATCCATATTATTACTAACAATTTTCTGACAAATTCTTATAAACTCATATGATCAAGGAAAGAGGACGTAGACTTTTCCAATTTTGAATGACCCACAAACCCCTCAATCATTATTACGCAACTTCTTTAGTGAAAACTGAAAAGGACCCATATCACTACTTCAAGTTTTTTTTTTTTCCTCAAAAAAAAAAAAAAAAAAAGCGAAAGAAAATCTGAAAATGACCCCTCACACTCAGTAATTGAGCTGACAATCAATCACACCAACTTTTGTGGCTCGAAATATTTGCCAAATCAACTGCAAGTTTTAAGGCATGTTATTTTATCTAAAAAATAAAAAAAAAAAAATTTAAATTTAAATTTTATTTAAATTTATATTTTTTTTAATTTTAATTTTATTTAATTTTATTTAAATTATAATTTTAACTTAAATTATAACTCAAATTTAATTCAAAAATTATACTTAAATTACACTCTAAAAGAACAACCCTCACTAATTACAAAACGTGCCTTTAGCCTTGTTTATCACCATCTGGGCATCGACAAGTACAAATGCCAGTTGCCACACATGGATGAAAAAGTTTCTGCATTGAGGAAGATAAATTATTCACCAACAGATCACTTTCACTTTCATGGCTAAAATAAGAAACTCCGTTCAACAAATGCCCACAAATGAGCTTGTATAAACACAAGAAAGGTTCTTTCGGAGGCCATTTATTGAGTGGAAATGAGAAATTACCATGAATGAAAATAAATCCACGGTCAGAACTTTCATGGAAGCCAACCAAATCCACATGCCTTTAGTAGTACAACAACAACTTTTTTTATTTTTTTATTATTATTATTTTTTCCCGGTTTCGTAACGTCCTTTTCTTCGTATCCATCCAAATTATTCACAGAGAAGAAAACAAATAGGGAAGGAATGCTAGAAGATAGGTAGGTGTGCTACCTCTATATGTTGAATTGGTTGTGACTATTAATTATACAAGGGAAATTTCTTTTTGTATTGTCTTCCAATTTACTTCCAAAGAAGACCATGAAAATGTTAGATCATATCAAAATTCTCTAAAATAAAATATTACATGAATTCAAGGATCTAATAAAAATTTATGCAAACTCACACCATATTGCCAGGACAATGTACCTTATGCAAACTCACAAATGGGCTCGTTTAGTTCGTTGATTCGAATTTTTAATTCAAGTTGAGATGTGACTTTAGGTGAGAGCTTTTTACTGTAACAAAAGTTAGATGTAACTGTTTCTGAGAGCTTTTTACTATAGCAAAACTCAAATTCTAAATTCTAATCGGCGAAATGAACAGGGTCAGTAAATCTCAACTATTCGAATAAAAATTTAGTAATTAAAAAAATAATATTTTTTTTACATGAGATTTTTCGTCTAATACGACTCACACTAAGAAACATGGTTTGATTTACTTTTTTAAAGCCTATTTGATTCACAATTTAAATTTTTTACTACAGTATTTTCTGTCATAAAAATTTAAATTCAACATTTTTACTACAATATTTTTCTTTTCCCATGTAAATTCACTTTTCCATTGAAGTTCACAATTTAAATATGTGAAACGAAACGAACGGACATTTAAGGCCCGTTTACGAATTGTATTTGAATTATGATTTGAGTTTTGATACAAATTTTTTATGAAAAAAAAAAAACTGTTGTAGAATCATAGTTTGAGTTTTAAGTATATGTATCAAATAAGCCTTTATTTTGTAACTAAGGCCTTGTTAATTTAATAGATTCGAGTTTTCAATTCCAGTTTTGTTACAGTTAAAAGCTCTCACAAAAAGTCAATTCCAGTTTTGTTACAGTTAAAAATTTTCACATAAAGTCACATCTTAACGTAAATTAAAAACTTAAATTAGACGAAGTCTAAAGTAATATTCTGTTATGCATACTTCACTATATATATATATATATATATTTATTTATTTATATAACAACAGAGCAGATTCTTTAGCAAATATTTAATAGCACACGTATATAAGCGACCATTCTTTTTCATTTGAAATTGGCAAACGAAACCGAGCCACCGCGCAAACCTACTCCTGGAAGGGTCATGAATGAATGAAAGCCAACCCAAACTGACTTACTCCCTTTCATCAACCAATCCTATGCTCATCCATCGTCGATGACAAGCCATTGGAATGGGATTGATTGCTTTGCTTTGACTGAGTAAACCACAGAATTTACAGTCCCACGCCACCAAAATATTGATTATTGATTTCGTGTAAAACCAAACCACCACCTACAAAAGAAACTATGAGCTTCGCTTCCCCATTTAAAGCTCTCAACAACCACCTCAAACCTCTCTGCTTTTCTTGTTCCCCTTCTCTGCGCTCCAATCACTTCTCACTCAGCTATTCTCTCTCTCTCTCACCGCCCACGGCTCACCGCTTTCTCTCTCTTTCACGCTCTCGTATTTTCTCTTGTAAGTTTTTCTTCTTTCGGGTATTTGATTGATGAAAACGGGGTTTAATTTTTTTTTTTAAATTTTTGTTCTCGTGTTTTTTTTTTTGGGCATGGTTTTCACTTTTATGAAATTTTTTGGTTGAATTTTACTCAAGTTTGGAGCAAATTTGTGAATGAAAGGGAGAAAAAAAAAAGACACAATTTTTGAAATGGGGATTTGTTATTAGTAGTTGTTATTGTTCTTTTCCCCCTTAATTTAATTATGTATTTTTATCGGATTAAACCAGTCTTTCAATAAATAAAATAATAAAGAAAAACGTGTAGAGATTTCAATTCAGCTGATAGTGTAATTTTATACAATTCTGAGTTCTCTGTTATTTTTTTGAATAAACTTTTACAGCATTAAGTTCTGGGTCGTTCATGGAGGTGGTGAAAGAAGTAGCTAAGCAAGGGTCTGCGGCTTCTGATGGTGTTGCCATTAGAGCTGACCAGAAAAGTTACACTTACAAACAACTCTTTTCCTCTGCTTGGAGGATATCGAACCTGTTGTTGGGCTCTGACTTAAACGCTGTGAGTTCTAAATCTTTAATTTAGAGACAAATCACAATTTTGTGGAAGAAACAGTGTACCTTGTTTTTCAATGGTACTTAGGCAGAGCAAGAAAGAAAATCATTGTTTTTGCTTCTGTTTCTCAGAGATGATACGATTGTGATGGTGTCCATTTGGTCAAACTTTGTTTTTGGAGAAATTGGGTTCCTTTAGCAAAAAGTAAATGTATGTGGCTTAACTTCAAGAAATGAGTTTGATGATATTAGGGAGTGATTTTGTGTTTTGTATTATGTGTGTTTTTCAGTCTGCGATAAGAAGTATAATCCAATTTATTATCTCTTGATTTTTTTTTATATACTGGATTAGCTCTTTAATTGATGCTTTGGCCTTGCAGATCCAAGAAGCAGGCAAACACGTAGCTCATTCTGCGCCAATTAATGGCGCAAGAGGACAAGGAAATCTTGGCGGGGCTCGTATAGGAATTGTGGCTAAACCTTCAGCTGAATTTGTTGCTGGAATGCTTGGGACTTGGCTTAGTGGTGGTGTTGCAGTTCCGCTTGCAATAAGCTATCCAGAGGCTGAACTCTTGCACGTGATGACTGATTCGGTGTGCCCTTGGACACCTTTATGCATCTATTCACCTGTTTATATATTTTCGTTGTTGTGTTTCTATGTTTTTACCATTTTCCTGGAAATAAACATATAGTTTTTAAATGCCTATGATATGCGGGGTATCATCGATGGTTAAAGCATCATCAATAGTTATATATTTATGCAATGGTTATCAAATTATAGGATATATCCATGATATTGAGTACTGAAGATCATCAAGAACTTATGCAAAACATTGCGGTGAAAACTGCTGCTCAATTTTCTCTTATTCCACATGTTCCCAGTAGTTATTCAGAGGAAAGTGGAGTTGATCATCTACAATCTGGGGAAATAGATGCAGATAGAATTTTGCATAACACAGAGACTGCAAGTAAGATAGATATTTTACCTTCCTACCAAATACTTGCAATCCAAATTCTGAAAAGGCAATACATTGAGTCGAGACAAATTCTATTTACACTGTCGTCTTTGATGGTGCAGATGAAAATCCTGCCTTAATTATCTACACTAGTGGTACTACTGGGAAGCCTAAAGGGGTTGTTCACACGCACAAAAGCATTTGTGCACAGGTATGCATCACTTGTAACTAACGGGTTTTTATGCCCTACTAAAAAGTAAAAATAAAAAAAAAATGCAGCAAATGTTACTATGCTAGCAGTTATATTTCAAGCAATACTTTCCTTGACATTTGTCCTGATCTCGTCTCATCTCAGGTCCAAACATTGGCAAAAGCATGGGGATATACATCTGCGGATCAATTTTTGCATTGTCTGCCATTACATCATATCCTTCTATTTATATGAGCCCTTCCCTTTCTTTCTCTATTTTTCTTGCCCCCCCCCCCCCCCCCCCCTCTTTTTTTTTTTTTTTTTTTTTTTTTTTACCCCTTTTTTTTTTTTTTGCAGTTTTAATTCAAGCGTAAATTAAGCTCACTTTTGTTAGTTCGTTGTTGCCATCCTCAGTTTGGCTGTCTAAAAGTAGACTTAAAGTGTGCTTGAATTTTTCTGTAGTGGGTTGAAGGTGCTAACTAGTTCACTTGGTAAAGCTTTTTGCCATTGTTTTGTATACTAGATTCGGGATAGGAGAGGGCTACCTCCCATGCTGTGGCTATGCAGAAAACTAAAATATATAAGAATAAGAATAAAAACAAATATATGCTTGAATGGATCCTTAACTATAAGATACATGTTCATGGGCTTTTCAATGCTCTACTTGCCCCTCTCTATGCAGGCTCCACGGTAAATTAATAGTCCATCTTATAGTGTAGTTGTAGGTCTTTTCTCTTACCCATTCCTATAGTATTTACTCTGGAAATTCATTCTAAGCATGTGAGTTCTGATGTGTTACACAGTCTCGTTTGTAATATCATCTTGTTATGTTGTTGCAGGTGGAGTTCATGCCAAAGTTTAGCGTGAGGGGTATCTGGCAGAGATGGCGCGAGTCATATCCAGCAAATGAAACAAAGGCTGATGATTCTATAACCGTGTTTACAGGAGTGAGTATCAGTATTTATTTTAATCTCGTGCATGTATTTCTTTCTCACACATTTCAGTCTCACTGAAATGAAAATTCTTGGGCATTTTCAACATACAATCCTTTGTAGTTGAGCATCTCGATACATATCTTTCTTTTAGCTTCTCTGGGTCGCAATTGCATTTTGTGAATTAAATTTCTGACTTCACTATCACTGCATAGAGTCAAGATAGGCTTTCTATTTGTTTGTAAATGTCGCTGGAAACTAAACACAAATGCAGAAAGAAATTTTTATTATATTATACCACGGTAATCACGTATTGATTTATAGGATTCAATTATGCCTAATATTATCAAAATGATTCTGCATGTGTTGTTGAATTTGTCACTGGAAATTATAGTTATATGTTTTTGTTTCTTATAGGTTCCAACTATATATTCTCGATTGATACAAGGTTATGAAGCAATGGATCCGGAGCTAAAAGCAACCTCGGCCTTTGCTGCAAAACAGTTGCGTCTAATGGTAGGTGGCCTGGAACTAATTATTTAGGATAGTTTTATATTTGTGTAGAACTATCTATTGGGTTTAGCACTGTATTTGTACTGGAAATGCCTTAAGATTAGGTTCTACTCTAAAATACTACTTTCAGTCCTGAATTTACTGCAAGCCTGCGGGGTTTACAAGAATGTAAGTTGTTCCCTGACTCTAACTACCTGTTAAGGTGAAGCCAGGGTGTCATCAATTTTGATCTTTTCTTTTCTTCGTCTAGGTGGGATTTTTGCTAATCTGTTCAGCAATGGGTCATAATCGTATTTTATTTTATATAATTTTTCTGAAAGGTGTTGGGATTTTATTGGCTAAGCTAGATTCTTGAACTAATGGCCCATCTAATACACGGATGTTTTCAACAACTCCATTTGCATGTTCTAATGCATCAAATTTAACTGGTTAGTGCATATCCCGTAACTTGGTACTGAACTTGTTTCATTTAGATGTGTGGCTCGTCTGCACTCCCTCTTCCCGTCATGCAACAGTGGGAAACCATCACAGGACATCGTCTTTTGGAAAGATATGGAATGACAGAGGTAAGTTGAACTTAGGTTAAGTTGCTTTTCTGGACTAAAATTCATTTATGAAAAATCAATAAAAAAGGATTTCTAGAAGTTTTCTTAAGGTAATAGATCTCGTTTAATGTTTTCAGTTTGTCATGGCCATATCAAATCCCTTAAATGGTGAGAGGAAAGCAGGCACTGTTGGCAAACCATTTCCTGGTGTGGAGGTCAGTGAGATTTTGTGGTCCAATTATAATTCTCAAAGATATTTGTTGTTAAGCTGGATTGTTGTCTTTCTATAACAATTAACTAGTGATTGTAAAGTCAGAAAACCGAGGTACGAAAACCACTGTACGATTATGAGAGTTTGTTTAAGAAGTTGAGTCTTCATTGTGAATTAAACTACTGTTGAATAAGGGTTTTTCTTTTTGTTTTTGTTGACTTATGTAGTGATATTTGTCATCTGATAGGTAAGAATTCTCGCAGAAGATAAGAGTGGAAGTGATGGAACGGGAATGGGAGAGCTTTGCATTAAAAGCCCCTCATTGTTCAAGGAGTACTGGAGACGTCCTGAGGTACTATCTGATATCATAAAAAGATCAGGTTCAAGACCATGCGTGCATGTGTCGTTTCTTTTACATTTTTCCCCCTATTTTTCCCTGATATAGTGATCGTTTCGTAGGTAACTAAGGAATCATTTACAGATGACGGTTTCTTCAAGACTGGGGATGCTGTTGGAGTGGACGAGGATGGATATTACATCATTTTGGGACGTAAGAAGATCTAAATCTTTATATTTGTAATGCTTTGATTTATGGGTTATTTCTTTTTTTTTATTTTTTTTATTTTATGGAATGCGCCCCTGCATAAGTTGCCAGGTGCTGTGGTTTGATATGCATATTTAATTCATCATAAATACAGTTTATAGGGTTCTCATGTTGATGCATCATCTTGTAAATTGCTCATTCTAATTCTGGGTTTGTGTTCTCTTTTCTCTTAATGCCACTTAGGCACAAGTGCTGATATTATGAAGGTTGGTGGATACAAGTTATCTGCATTAGAAATAGAATCTGTACTTTTAGAGGTGAGATTCTACCCATCTCTACCCTAGTTTTTCTTACACCAGTTCTATCAATGCTTTTATCTGGATCTTTCTCTAAAGAAAAAGAATGTCAAAAAGAAGAGATGGACGGGACTTGTTCGAACAAAAGATTTTATATATATCCCACTTTTTTGCAGCACCCAACTGTAGAAGAGTGTTGCGTGCTGGGCCTACCAGACAAAGATTATGGAGAAGCTGTCTCTGCAATTATTGTGCCAGAAGCCGAAGCAAAGAAGAGGAGAGAAGAAGAGTCAAGACCTGCTATAAGCTTGGAAGAACTCTGCAGTTGGGCCCAAGTCAAACTCGCACCATACAAGGTCATTACCTAACCATTCTTCTTTATTTCCTTTGTCCCATTTGAGATTACTAGATCTGCTCTAATTATTTAGAAGAATCTCTTTTTTTCCTCATTTATCAGTTATCAAAAAGAAAACTTTGTCTTTCTGACTCCTTGACACACATCTAAAAAGGGTATAATACCGTATAACTACAACTAATATCGAAATCAGCCACTTCAAAAAACAATGAGGATTATTTATGAAGTTGAGAGGAAAAGGATCAGAATGCTGGGTTATTACCTGAACTTGATCTTTATGAAAGAATTCAGACGACCTATAGCGTCTATATGTGTATTTCAATATTCTCAACCCAAAAGAAATGTATATTCTCTATGTTTATAGTGCTAAATAGTCCATTTTTTTTAAATCATTCATTCTAATAAGCTATGTTCTTATTTTCCAGCTGCCAACACGTCTTTTTCTATGGGATTCACTACCTCGTAATGCCATGGGAAAGGTA
Organism: Morus notabilis; assembly: GCF_000414095.1. NCBI lineage: Eukaryota > Viridiplantae > Streptophyta > Magnoliopsida > Rosales > Moraceae > Morus > Morus notabilis. The sequence goes on from NW_010361515.1 coordinate 448,789, forward strand.
AAAATTATTTTCGCCTTTTTTTTTTTCAGTGATGACGAATATACTACGCATTACAATCTTTACTTTCCTTTTGTTTTACTTGCAGACCTTGTGATCGGGAAGAGTTTTTATGTTTTTCTGATATTGTGTTCCTAATAACAGGTGAACAAGAAAGAGCTGAAGAAAAAGTTGGCAGCTGAACAAGACGTTTAATTGCGTAGGTGCTCGTTTCTCCGACAAAATAATGAGAAGGGGTTGAAGAAGGAAATAAAGCGAAGCGTTGCAGCGTTGAGTTTTTTTTTTTCCGTTGCGAATCTGCCTTCCTGAGGTCGTAAAAGAAACAATGAAACATGTGATAGCTAGAAATTAGTTGGTTCATTTTCTTGGTTTAGAAAATAATTCTAGTGACAAGAGGCTGAGCTAGAAGCAAGAATTTCAGATTCTTATAAAAAATTGAAAAACAATAATGACATTTCTCCGTCGTCTCCAGAACAGATTATGTGACATTATAGAAGTCAGTTTGGAGACCGGAATAACTATACTAGTTTCCTAATGAGCATTCCGCCACATTTGTTGATTCTCTTTCGGGAATGCAAAACTTTGTATATTTTACCTATTGAAAGAAAAAGACGACAATTCCGTATGGGATTGGCGATACGTATGAGAGTTGGTAAATTGTTTATTTATAAGCTTTTAAGCTTTATTTGAGCTGGTAAATTTGCATCTTTTGACGCTTTTTTGTGTGAATATTTTTAACTTCGCAAACTATTTCTTGACTTTAATAAAGTTTGCATGATGTCTCCATGAAGCTTTTAGAATTTAGACGAAAATAACCTCTTCCAGGTCATGTAAGCTCGTTTGAATGATAAGTATTGAAATTTCGTTTGAATGAATGGCAATCTAAATCTCATTCCCTAGATATAAGATTTAGGATTCATTTGAGATAGCTTGTGTTTGTACTTTTAAATAGTAGAAGAAGATAAGTATAAGTGGGGGGTTTTTAATTAGTATTTAGATAGTGTTTGAAAAAGTATTTTTATATTTAAAAAGAGCTTTTGAATTTGTTTGAGTAAAAAAGTTAAAAGCATTTATTGTTATAAAAAGTAATATAATAAAATGATATGGATGAAATATTTAATTTGTTGTTCACAAATAAGAGGTTAAAAATATAAATAAAAGAGCTTTTCATAAACACTTTTTTTTATAAGCACCAAGAAGATGACTATTATATAAGTGCTTAAAAAGCTAAAAGTACTAAGGTTGTCAATCTAAACAGATTTAAAATCGTCTTTTAGACTAAGGAGATGTTTAGTTCAGTGATTAGAATTATTTTTTATTTACGTGTATTTTTTGTGAGAGAGAACACTGTAGCGAATCATGAACCATGATTTAAATCATGGTTTAAATCCTCCAACCAAACATCCCCTAAATAAACTAAAAGTAACTTTTTTTTAAGCTAATATAAACGGCCTGAAAAAAGGGTTAGTTTCATAAAAACAATCTTTGATCAAATGCTTTCAGCAGAAAAAATAAAAGGAAAAAAAACCTTTTAATCAAATGTCTAGAGAAAATTAGTAAATTCACCGACCTATAAATGTTAAGATTTTTATTATTTACTCTTAATTAATATTTTTTTGACTAATATAAATTTTTTATTAAAGGGTATTAATCAAGAGGTTTTTAGTGTATTTGCCCTTTACACTTGTCGTGGTTTAGTAAATTACCTCTCAAACTTTCAATTTTGACAAGACGCCTCCTCAATTTGTAAATTTGCTATAATACGCCCCATTTTGACGATGATTGTGTTAAATTAGTATAAAAAAACACGTTCAATTAAAAATTTTAACATCTCAATTCAAATATAACACATTTTTTAATTTCTCAACTTTTAATCCTTTAAATCTTATAAAAAATTTGAACAAATTTAATAAAATGAGGCACATTGTAATAAATTTACAAGTTTAGAATGTTGATTATCAAAATTAAAAGTTTAAAGAATAAAACTCATTAATCAATTGTAAATGTTAAAAAACTAAGATCTATGCATTATAAATGATATGTGTCTAATTTTTCCAACGACCTCCTACCTTCCCACTTTGGAGTTGTTGGGCGTGAAAACAAGAAACGACAAACAGAGTTGCTTTTCAGCTTCACAAAAAAAAAAAAAAAAAAAATTGCTTTTGAGAGAGCCGAGAGGAACAGAAATGGATGATAGCAAAATTCAGGAGTCAAGAAGATCGCTTGAAGGAAAATCCAAAGGAACCATGGGAACTGCTGTGGAGACCTCAAGTTCCGAAGGTCTACAGATCCTCCAAGCCCATCAGGGCTTTTTCCGCTGTCACTTTGTCGTTCCAGATCACCTCTTGGTAAAAATAAATCTAAATCGCATCCATTGATCCATTTCCCATCTTCCTTTTCCATTTCTTCTTTTTTTTTTTTTGCATAAAATATCTCCAAATTCACATTTCGGATGGGATTTATTAAGTTACTGTTGTTAATACGCGTTTGTAAATGTCAATTTATGTTATGACTGCACATTGCTCGTAGTTTATGTTATTTAAGTTTGTGACATACAAATTTAGGGTGTACACCTTGTTAGGATCAACATGGAAATTGGCACGCCGGAGCGATAGCCACGCTGATTGACATAGTCGGCGCTGCCGCCGTGTACTCTATTGCGGGTCATGCCCAAGCTTCCGTGGACTTCACTGTCTCATTCTTCTCAACGGCCAAGTTTCAAGTGATCACATTCATTTTTCTTGTCTTAATTTTGAATGAATATACATTGTTTTTTTTTTTTTTTTTTTTTTTCCAATTAAAATGATGATTCTACTGAATAGTATTCAATTTAATCCTTATTGACAGGAAGAGATTGAAATAGAGGCCAAGGTTGTCGGAGGACAGGGAAACCTTATAGCTTTTGTGGTGGAAATTATAAGGAAAAGTAGTGGAGAACTTATTGCCATTGGTAAGCAATGGACGACCACAAAACCTCAAGCGAGAAGCAGTAGGCTCTGACTTAAGCTTTTTTAGTTTAGTTTATATGGTGATTTTTCATGGTTTTAAAGAGAAGAACGATGTTTACCAAAAAAAAAAAAAAAAAAAAGAGAAGGATGAACGATATTCTTATAGATCCATCTATAGATATTATTATTTTAATCGTGAAATATTGATTCGATAGTTATAATAAATTAGATATTTTATAAAAAAAATTATAATAATTAATGAAATTGAATTTTTATCGCGTCATGTCATTAAATTTTTATATTTAGTAGTAATCATAAATAAAAATATAACCATTAAAAACTCGTCTATATATATATATGTATGTGTATTTGCAGTTGAGTTTATTAAATGGAAAGATTAGCAGACACTTTTTCTAACAATTTGTGCAAAATGATTAAATCATAATTTATATCGAGCCCCCGAAAGACCTTCCAACAGTAATTATTTTATTGTGCCGTCTAATTAAAGATTAAACGTATGAACTCGGCTTAAATCTAACATGTTTTAACTGTTGGGTCAAATCAAAATCTTATCAAGAGTAACGCTTTTTTTTTTTTCATCCCCCGTCACATTCCCTGACAATGTCTTCTAAGTTCATGCCTATATGTTTATCCCCGTAACTTTAGGTCTACAGGCCCATTTAACGAACAAAAGGTAAAACAGATTCATCAAAACTCATTACAATAGCAAGAAGCTAACAGTGATAGCCACAGCGACTCCTATCGATGTAATCAGAAACGCAAACTCTACTTCCCTTATGCTTTTGTAATTTAAGTTTGATAATTTGAATTGAAAAGTGAATTTATTTAAGAGGAAATATTTAATAAAAAATTAAATTTAAATTTTTATTAAAAAAACACATTAAAAAAAATTGATTTGTCGTTCGGACTGTAAAACCAGCCAGGCCTCAATTTATAGTTGACATAACTCTCAGGCCTGTCTCATTGAAAAGGGTAGTTTCGTAGAAAGTAGTTTGTAGCTGGGGCATTGTCGTCATATAATAATGACCAGACAAACATTGATAAACAAACCAACAGAAAAAAGAAAGACGAGAGAGAGAGAGAGAGAGAGAAAATGGAAGACAGTAATCTGCAGAAGTCCCGACAGTTGATTGAGGATCTATCAAAAGGTGTCGTAGGGAGTGAGCTGGAGATCTCAACTTCTAAGGCCTCAAAGTCATCGCAGCCCACAAAGGTTTTTTCCTCTGTCACTTCGTTGTACCCGATGACCTTTCGGTAAAACTCATTCACATCCATTTGACTTGATTCATTTTCTGTTTTATCCTTCTCTTTTGTGATTTTTACCTCGCGGCTAGGGCTATGCTTTGCAACATGTTTTGTATTTTGTCCAAATCTAACATTCAAAAACATAATAAAATACTAACTTACCTTGAAAAGCTCATTCTTTGCACATAATTCTTTCCTGTCTACTGTAGAGGCCAATTATGTGATAGGAAATGCCAATATGAGTTTTTGAACATTAAGTAGTATGCTACTTTAGAAATTTATTATTATGGGACTACTTTAATATGTTACTAGTATTTTTGTTTCCCACCATGTAAGTATTCTCCTCTTCTTTAAGGTCACATATGGATCATGGTCTTTAATTTTTACCTTCTTAGGACCAAAATGGAAATTGGCAAGCTGGAGCAATAGCCACGATGATCGACAACGTTGGTGCTATCGCTGTACACTCTTTAGGTGGTCCTGCTCGAGTGTCTCTTGACTTCAGTGTTTCATACTTCTCAACGGCTAAGTTTAAAGTGATCACTCTCTCTTGTTGTTAGAGGGTACATTTCTTTTTTATTTTTCTGTTAGTGGTAATTTCACAAATATTATCAATTATTATTTACAGGAAGAGATTGAGATAGAGGCCAAGGTTGTAAAAGAACGGGGAAGGCTCATACTTCACGTGGTGGAAGTTAGAAGGAAAAATGGTGGAGAGTTGATTGCCATTGGTAAGCAATGGATGGCCTCAAAAGGCCAAGCGAGTACTAGTAGGCTTTGACATAATTTTGCCACAGTTTGGTTTAGGGCTTTTCTTCCATGAAAGAGAGAGAAAGCTATTGTATTTATATTGTCAATTGTATGGAGATTTGTAAAACTTACCTGCGTTTTCTAATGAACTTTTGTTAAATTACAAAAAAAAAAAAAAATCACGAGAACTATGGTGGAATTTCATATAAGGAAGGCAAACAAACAAAATTAAAATAAATAAATAAATAAATTTAAGTGAGATGGCCGTCAAGATATCGCTCCACTCCGATCACAATAATAGTATTTTATGTTGCTTACATTGAGCGAGGAACCACAATCCAACTGTAACTACATGCAATATTTCCTTTAAAGATACCGCCAAGAATAAGGATTCTTTCTGGATTTTTATGAATGTCTATATTGAATTGTATTACATCATTTGTGAAGATAACATGTTCAGCCAATTAGACAAGTCCAAACATATTTGCACAGTGGAAAAAATATTTCAAACTGATCAAGAAAGGTTTCATTTATTAGTCTAGCAGTCTAATCCAGAATAAAGCACGGAATTCTATTGACTCAGTCAATTGTATAATATATGTTATATCAAACAAAAATTTCATCAATTGCAGAACATTTTGTTCTTCCTCCTTTCCTTCACCTCTATTGGCATTCCTAGTAGTGTCAAAGGGATTTCAGGTGCTTGGGATTACCAGGTTCTAAAAAGAATTTAGAATCAAATATATATGTGTGTGTGTGTGTGTGTGTTTTTCTCTTTTCCTTGGTGAAAGTGCACCAATAACTTTGTGCAAATAAACCAAGTGGCGGAATTTTTCTTTTTCTTTTTTTCTTTTTTTTTTTCCTTTTCAAATTGATGAAGATGACAAGTTTAATATAAGGAATCGATTCAAACAACGTAATAAAACAACCCACTCATTAATATTATGAATACATACTTTATATGATACAACAATCTTTGACAATGTCAATACCTTCCCACTTCCAAGTTGGGTCATATATAGAGACAAAAATATTTTCATAAAACAAACCTAGATTGAGAGAATGAAAGACAACAAACTTCAGGAGTCTCAAAAATGGCTTGAAGATCATTCAAAGGGCGTCATAGGAAGTGAATTGGTGACTTCAACTTTGGAGGGCCTTCAGGTGGTTGCATCCCATGAAGGCTTTTTCCGCTGTCACTTCCTTGTACCGAGTAGCCTTTTGGTATTACCTTTTACTTAATTTTCTGGTTTTATAAGGTTGTGACATACAATAATTTATATGGTCTTTGTTACCTTCACCTGTCTTAATTAGGATCAACGTGGAAACTGGCACATCGGAGCGATAGCCACGTTGATCGATAGCGTAGGCGCCGCCACGGCACACTCGTTGTTTGGTCCCATCAGAGCATCCGTTGACTTTATCATCTCATACTTCTCAACGGCTAAGTTTCAAGTGATCATTTTCTCTTGTCTTGGTTAACTTGGGATAGTTTTCTGGTTAATGGTGATTTTTTTTTTTTAACTGAATAGTAATTGTTGTTGACAGGAAGAGATTGAGATAGAGGCCAAGGCTGTAAGAGGACAAGGAAAGCTTGTAGGGTTTATGGTGGAAGTGAAAAGAAAAGGTAGTGGAGAATTGATTGCCATTGGTAAGCAATGGATGGCCTCAAAAGGTCAAGAGAAAAGTAGTAGGCTTTGAAATAGTTTTGCTACTTTATGCCTTCTCTTTCACAGAGAAAGGAAAGCTAATGTATCATATATGTTTTGTAGTTTCATGGTTTCACCTTGGAGACAGATTTTCAAGATTAGCAAGCACTTTCTATGAATTTTTGCTAAATTATTAAATCATAGTTTAAGTTGTTTTTCACTATCTAAGAACCACATTCCAACTAGAACTAATTTCATATTCATTGACACATAATAGGGATTTCGTTTTTGATTTTTATGGATGTCTTTATTCAATTGTAGCACAACACTTGTCAAAATAACATGCTAAAACATTTCAGCCAATAAGATGAGTCCAAATATATTTTCAGATAGAGAAAATGAAGGTGTTCGTCACTAGTCTTGCAGTCTAATCCAGGCCAAAGCTCTGAATTCCATTGACTCAGTCAAGTAAATAAAACATGATATATCAAACAAAAATTTCAACAAGTACAAGACATTTTCCCTTCACCTCTAAAGACATTCCTACTCTTTTCAAGGGATTTCAAGATCTTGGGACAACCAGCTTTTTTAAAAGAGTTTAGAATCAAAATTCAGTACACTTTTTTTTTTTTTTGGTGAAAGTTTTAACACCAATAACTTTGTGCAACTTACCATATTGTGAGTGATTTTCTTGAATTTATGAAGACGACAAATATTACAATCCGGTTATAAGGAATCGGATTCAAACGAATTGATAAAACAATGGCCTCCAAAAATTTGTTGCCGCAGCAGGCCTAGTGGACAAGGACAAATAGGAAACGCTCTCACCAAATTTATAACATAACAATCTTTGATTCTCACTTCTAAGTTGGTCATAAAGAGACAAAATATTTCACAAAATTAGACCTACTTTGAGAGAATGGAAGAGACTATTCTGCAGAAGTCCAGGAGATTGCTTGAAGATCTGTCAAAGGGCTTGATAGGAAGTGACCTGTTGACCTCAGCTTAGCAGGGCCTTCAGGTTGTGGCGGCCCATGAAGGCTTTTTCCTCTGTCACTTCCTTGTACCAAGTAGCCTTTTGGTATTGCCTTTTCCTTTTTTTTGTTTCCATAAGCTTTTGTGTGACATGCAATAATTCATGCTCTGTGTCACACTTTTTCCTGTCTTAGGATCAGCATGGAAATTGGCACGTCGGAGCGATAGCCACGTTGATTGACAGCGTCGGTGGCACGGCGGTGCTCTCGTTTTCCGGTCATGTTAAGGCATCCATTGACTTCAGCATCTAATACTTCTCAACAGCTAAGTTTCAAGTGATTAGTGATTACTCACTCCTTTAATTTGCCTTGACTAACTTAGCATATATACACATTGTTTTCCTGTTATTGGTGATTTTTACTGAATAGTAGTTGTTATTGACAGGAAGAGATTGAGATAGAAGCCAAGGTTGTAGGAAACCAGGGAAAGCTTATAGCTTTCAGGGTTGAAGTTAGAAAGAAAAGTAGTGGAGAATTGATTGCAATTGGTAAGCAATGGATGGCAATAAGTTCAGGGAAGGCCAAATGAGCAGGCTTTGATTTAGATTTGCTAAGTTTATTCCCTTTAATTTTTCAATAGAGCATACTAAGATTAAGACATTTTTGTGCATAGAAAGGGAACTGCTTTACTCATCATGATTTTCATGGTTTCAATGTGGAAAAAAGTTATCCTGTTAAAAAGCAAAGAAAAATGTTGGGGCCCATACCGGGCAATTATTATAAGCAGGCACTTTTGTGATGATTTATTATGAATGAAGTATGCCAGTTTTCATAATTAAAGGAGACACCTTTTGACAGTAACTATTTTCTCACTCATTTAACTGAAGAAACTGCCAAGTAAGAGTTTGGAGTAGGTGCTAAGAGGAGGAACTTTTTTGTAAATATTCGTGTTGAATTATAACACGGTCAAGACCGTTTCAGGCATATAATATTTTTACATAGATTGGAAATAATTACACACTCAAAAGGCATTTAGAAAGAGACCAAAAGCAATCTAATCCAAGGTCACAGTAATGAATTTCATTAACTCGGTGAATTGTATAAAACCATATATATCATATATATATATATATTATGAAAAAATACCGCCGGCTCATATTATTAAAGAACAAAAAAGAGTAGTAAAGCTACAAGCATCTCAAAATCAAGTAAATCTCTAAAATGGTAAACTTATGTAATCTTTATACACATAGTACTTCAAAGAATTAGGACAATAAGACTACCACATTCTATTACAATTAATAATTCCAAGATTAGCAAGTTTATCCGCACATCCATTAATTTCACGATACACATGAGAAAAATGAAAATCCATTCTTATGGATAAAGAAACAGCCCTGCTCCACTCATTACGCAACTTCCAAGAAACCTGCAAAAACTTAAAACTCAAAAGACAAATGATCAAGGAGGAATCACTCTCAAGCCACAATTTATGCCAACCATTCTCAAAGGTAATAGAAATTGCATTGATCACAGCCCACAATTCAGCTTCAAAGGCAAAACCATTCCCAAGAAAGACACTAAAGCAATCACAAACAAACCCCCTAGCATTCCTGAAAATACCTCCACAAGCAATCGGATCAAGGGCTCCTTTAGCTGAACTATCAATGTTGACTTTCACCCACCCGGAAGGAGGAGGAATCCAATAAACAAGGAAAATCTTTGGACTTCTAGGAAAATTTTGACGAACATATAATTTGTTAAGAATACGAATTTCAAAAGCGGAATTATAAGAATAACCCAACTTGAAAATCTTGAACGACTTGATATGGCTAAGAATAAACGCACAAGCAGCAGTTGGACTCACACTAGCCCCTTCAAAAGGCACCATGTTCCTTAGATCTCAAATAAACCAACAACATACCATAAAAAAAAAAAGCCAAAATTTCTTCACTATAGGACTAAAATTAACTCTTAATACAGAATGACCAATTTCAAACAAAAATTTCAACAATTACATGACATACAAAAGTAAGTTATGACCAATTCACTATCACACAATCACCAAAAAGAAAGCATACAATCACTGTTAATACTGCAGCAAGCCTAGGAGCAATCAAGCAGGAAAGAAAATTCACGGAGTTCTTCTTAGATAGGTAACTGATCTTTTCTCTCTTCTTTTCCTTCATCCCTAAGCATTCTCCCTACCTTGGACATTTCTTCTTCCCTTGTGCCATTAGGCTCATCCGTAACTTTTTTCATTTGTTCTGCACAAGGTCCATAAGCCCAACTACAGAACAGATAGTAAAACAGATTCACAAAACTCATAATAGCAAGAAGCCAATAGTAATAGTCATAGTGACCCCTATTGATGTTATCAGAAACCCAACTCTCTTTTCCCTTTCTTGAAGTTGCATTATCCACGGCGCTTAGAACTACGCTCGCCAACAGGCTCGCCACGGCCATTCCCAATCCGAAGAGAGCAGAAGCAATGCTTGACATGCTCTTGGGAAACTCTGAGTAGTAAAACTCCGTCTGGCCAATCCCGTTGAAGGCTTCTGCCAAGCCATTCAAGCAGTGTTGTGGGATGAGCCACATAGCCGACATCCCCACAACTGCGTGGGGATTGTTTAGGAAGCCTTCTCGTATCACCCTCCTGCGTCGAACATTCTCCACCACCGCGGAAACCACCATTGCCAAGAATGAGAAAATTAGCCCAATTCCCATCCTTGTTTTCACATCAATCCTAACAGACTTGCCTCGGATTTTCAAACCTAAAGGTAGAATTACTCGGTCATAGATAACAACCCAAAGAGCCAAAGAAATGACCACAAACATGGCAAAGGAAGCAGCCGGGACTTGGAAACTTCCCAAATGTCTATCCATGGATTTAGCTTGAAGTAATTGGAAGGTGCTTTGGCTAACGTTGATGGACATCATAATCCCTGTAGACCAAATTGGTATGACCTTGACAAGGGCCTTAAGCTCCTCAACTTGCTCAACTGTGCAGAGATTCCAAGGATTTGAAGCCGACCCATCTGGGGCAATGTCTTGTTCATGATTTCTAATTATACAAGCTTTATTTAAACACCTACAGTTAATCATAATTGTCACCAAAAAAAAAAAAGAAAAAGAAAAAAAGAGGTCCATAATGTGTTAGCTTTTTTATAACATTGACAGTGACAACTCCAAAAAATGTGATTATACCTTAATTTGTCTGTTGGCGCAACATCCTCAGAGTCCTTCTTGTGGTGATAAAGATTGTGTGAGTTCCCAGATGGGAATGAAAGTTTCCTGTTCTTGTAAGCAACCACAACCACTTGGGCAAATCCAGTGAACAAGCTCTTACTGGCCTTGTGCTTGACATAAAGAGAAGAGGCAAGGAAGAACAAGACAGTGGCAAAAAGCATAAGAAGTGCAGGAACTCCAAAACCCAATTTCCATCCAAGTTTTTCTTGGATATAGACTATGGCAGTTAAGGCAATTATGACAGAAACAGCAGCTGAAGCATAATACCAATTGAAGAACCTTTCTAGAACCCTTTGGTTCTTGGGGTTGTCTCTTTTGTCAACTTGATCTGCTCCAAATGCTAAAGAACAAGGCCTGATTCCACCAGCTCCAATGGCCATGAGAGCAAAGGAAAGTACTAGAATTGCCATTTGGGAACTTGCTGGGGATTTGCAGATTTGTGTTAATATGTCACATGAAGAAGGCCTTGACCTTGGAACCATGGCTGTCAACCAAAGGAGAGTCATTCCCTGTCATTAAAAAAAACATTGATTTACTTTTTTTTTCTGTGGGGGGGATTCAAAAACCAAAAAGGTATTATCATCATTAAACAGCACTAAAAAAAACATTGATTTACTTTTTTTTTTTCTGTGGGTGGTTAAACAGCACTAACAACAGTGCCTATCTGCAAGCATCACACTAGTCTGGGACTCAAAAAGCACTTTTTATGTCCAAAGACTTTTAAAGTGGAGGGCGATAGAGACTTAAATCTCATATAGGATAATCAGTTGAGAAAAAAGGTGAAAGATAATCAGTGGATAATTATGTTTGATTCACTAACTAACTAAGACATGCAATTGATTTAAAGAAAAAAAAAGGAAGTTGATTTTCACCATGAAACTGGCAATGGAACCGAAGCCTATGGTGAGGAAGCGACCCAGATAAGAATCAGAGAGGAATGCCCCAATAAGAGGCATGAAATTGATAGCTGCTGACCATAGGAAGATAATGCTTGCTCCTTTGGCTAATCCCACATGATAATCTTTCATCAAATACAGTATCATGTTTGGCAAAAGCCCATAGGTTGCCACCTTCTCAAGAGCTTCATTTACTGCACCAAAAAATAAAAATAATGAAAAAAAAACCAAATATAATAGAATATTCAAAACGGATCACTATATATATATATACACACACACACGCACATTTTATTTATGATTTAATGTACCTATGATAAAGGGCATGGTTATGAGGCCACCCTTTGGTCTCTTGGCAGGAATGAGTTGGTTGGTCATGTCTTCTTCTACATCTGGAGAATGATTCTGATCCATCTTCTTTTCCATTACTAGCTAGCTACTATGGCTTGATTTCCACTTCTGGAATGAGGAAAGACTTACCAAAGAGAAGCACAACAGAGAGTAAGTGAGTAACAACAACAACAACAATAATAATATCTTTTGCGATCTGAGTGATTTCACAGCTGATCGTCTGGCTCGAGTCCAAGACAAAGAAACATCTCTTTGCGTGTAAGAGAAGATGTAAATATATATAAATATATTTATAAGGTACTAGTGTAGTAGGAGTAGTAGTACAAGTACATCTTGGACCGAGGAATAGCTAGCAATAAGAAAGAGAGAACATAGCAGAGATGCTAAAAGAGAGAATTAGATAAAGAGAGGACAACACCCCATGATCTTTACCATCTCTCCTGTTGGTCTCTGTCCCACCCAAAAAACAAGAGTATTCTATGTGGACTTCAATAATATACTCGTATAGAGTAGTACTACATTAATTAGTGTGGTCGTATGTAAGTAGAAGGAAAAGGAAAGAAAGAGAGGTGTTTTTGTTGTCGTTGTTATTTTTTTTTTTTTTTTTAAGGATTAGTTTTAAATTGGATCCCAAAAGATAATGGATGTCTCCTTTTGTCCCGTATAACTTAAAATGACTCAAAAGTCTCTCTAAATTTACAATAAATAGCAATTTTTATTAACGAAAGTATTTCGTTACAACTTATAATAAGCTCTTAAATAGTTTTGTGACATTTTAAATTATATATGGGCTTTTTTTTATTCTTCACTATTTTTATGAGAAAATTTCCCTCACCGTAAAAGATTAAAAGATTATTATAATCAATTAAATGATTAACGTAATTTTCTTATATTATGTAGTAACAGTTATTATTTTGATAACCAAAAGTTATTTTTAAGTATATGACAAATAAAACACTGTCATGTACTGTTCCAAATAAATATTCATGCATAATCGGATGTGTCTATAAAAAAAAACATAATATATGTAATTCTTCACGATAATATTATTCAAATTTAAAACGACAATTAGTTACGATGAAATGACTAATATTAATAGTAAAAAAACAATCGTTTATTGATGTGACTTTTAATATCTTTCATGTAATTATTCATAACAGGTGTATATAACAATCGTTTATTACTATATATTTGAAAATGATTTTTAATTTCTAAAATAATAACTGTTATGACTCAATATAAAAAAATTATAGTAAGCCTTCAGCCAATTAAAATTGATACATAGACTCGTTACGATAACACATAAGAAATTTGTCTCTTATTTTCAAATTGAGAGACTATAGACAACTAAGAGGACGTTTGATTTATGTATTCAGAATTATTCTCATTTTATATATATTTTTTTATAAAAAAAAATATTATAAAAAACTATAAATCATTATTCAGAATAATAAATGTCCCCTAATATATCTAGACCAAAGTGTGAAAACCGCTATGTTTCAGGGGCAATTTTGAAATTACATCTTTAAAAATATTTGTATTAGAGAGTACAATAATGAGGGATGTTAGAGGAGATATAAAGTGGCAGGCTTCACAATAAATAGGATGGTCCCACCATTTCTTTTGCTTATTCCAGCTTCTTGGCCCCAGTCACAGGTCAATATCACTGCAAGAGTCCTGCAAGTTCATAAAGGTCCAATGACAAGACGGATTTTAGGGTTATTTTTTTTATAGCACTGAAATTCGGCCATGCCTTGTCCACATGCACGTGGATTTAACTTATTTACAGTACCATGTTACTGCTGTTTCTCCATATACACACTTTTTTTTTTAACCTGTTACCTGTTTCTGATGTGGCAGTGGGACATATATACAGACCACTTTTTAACTTTCTTGGTAAATGGGATTTTCCGATTCAGGTTCCTGAAAATAAATTATCTATTTATTTATCCCTTGTTCTTTTACAGTATTTGTATCTTTCCCTCGTCTTGTATTTTTTGCATTTTTTGGTATGGTTTGTAACTTTTGGGATCGAGCTTAGATCTCTGATTTTGACTTTACATAATTTTTCCCCTTTTATTTTGGCTTAAAGATTGACTTTCCAGATTTAAGATGCAGAATGTTTTTTTTTTTTTTTTTTTTAATTAAAAACGGAGAACCCAGCAATCCTCTTGTTCATGCATTTGAGACTCTTTTCATATGTTACATTTTATCCGAAGAATATTAATTATTGAACTTCATGTCCCCCCACAGCCAAAAAAAAAAAAAAATTAAAAAAGGGTTTTCTTGCTGAGTTTTCTTTTTTCCTTTTCCTTTGCACCCGCTAACGAGAAAATGGGACTTTCCTCTTACCATATATCTCACACTCAACCAGTGTATAGTGCCAGCCAAATCCATTGACTAAGACATAAGAACAGAAAAAATAACATAGATTAGATTGTCAAGTTATGAACAGTTGTTTAGAAAATCATGTAAAGTAAAATCTATAACCATGTTCAGATGTGATATGGCCTTTCATAGTATGTTTTTTTTTTTTTTTTTTCATAAAAAACTATTACAAGGATATATAGAGAATATCGTAATAGATAATCTCAAAGAAATAGTGCATTTTTCTGTGAAATATGGATTGGCTCTATTCATTTTAACGATTTGAGTTTTGTTATAATAAAAAGTTATAAAAAACAATCACATTTAATTTTTTTACTACAGTAAAAAGTTTTACATAAAATAATGTCTCAACTCGAATTAAAAACTTAAATCAGCAGACTAAATGAGCCTAAAATAAATTTCTCATATTTTTTGTCAAAAGAAATAATGCATTTTCGCGTGAAATATGAATCCCTCGCAAGGTAATTTTCTCATATTCCTTGTCTACTATGGTGAAATTAATAAACTTAAATCTTGTCAAGACAAGCAATTAGTCTTACCAACGAATGACCGATGACACGATGGTGCCTTTCACACTCATAATAGATCCATTTTATCTGAAAATTTTCTCTCACAATAGTTAATATTTGCATTTTTTTCTTGGTAGAATTATAGTTGGAGATCACTCCATTCATTAATTTTTTAAATTAATTTTAAAAATTTCTCCCAAACTATAACTCTTATAACACTTTGCCTCTCAAATTTTAAAGTAACATTTGTTCTTCTCAAATTTTATTATGTTAACAAGTTTTATCCTTCTGTTACAATGAGTGGTGGAATTGCCACGTGCCACTTATTTAGTGAGAATTGGAAGTGCAATTACGCTTATACCTTCATAATCCGATGATTCTCTTTTTCATTGAAAAAATTCACCATTTTCGTTCTCATTTTACTTTTTTTTTCCTCACTTCGTTCATCCATAGCAAGTTCCACTATATCTACCTTCTCCTCCTCCTCTTCCAGGCCAGACAATTTTAACTGATACTTGAATGAGAATCTCAAAAATGGTGTCGTCTTGTTTGTCGTCGTCGTTGCCGTTGATTTTCCCACCGCGAGGCCTCCTCCAGCCACCGAGATCGGCGGCGTTATTACATGAATCCATGTTTTTAGATACAAACTATCCATTTCTTCTTGTAATACTCATGTGTTTGAAATTCATCTGTTTTGTTTGAGATTTCTCTGTTCCTTACTATTTACGAAGGAAAGAAATGTAGAAGATTGTAATTGTATCAGTGTTAGACAAGCTTAACACAACCAAAAGGCAAAAATGAGAGAGAAAAAGGGAGAGAGAACTGATTATTATGCAGAACCAAAAAATGAAAAACTTAATTTTTCTTCAGATTTTTCTTTTTGGGGGAAAAATTCTAACCCTAATACAACAAAAAAATCGACAAAATGAGGTTTTTTTTAACGCATTTGAGTTTTTTTTTTTTTTAAATAATCTAGAGTTGTTGCAAGTTAATTTACGATAATACTCTTTTAGATGGGTAATGTATCTGACACGTGACGATTTTCGTCATTCATTGTAACAAAAAGATAAAATTTGTTAACGGAACAAAATTTAAGAACAATGAATATTATTTTTTTTAAATTCAGAGAGTAAAATATTAAAATGATCATAATTGGGGAGAAATTATTTCTAATGTTTTTGGTTTGCCACAAAAACGAGCGTCGATTCTTACGTGATCTAGACGACACTGCACCTACGCTTTACTCTTTACTTTACACTATCGTTGCCCAACTTGCTCTTCCGCAATCAATCATCTTTAGTGGACCTCCTCACACACACACAGACACTCTGGTGGAGCCCTGAAAAAAAAAAAAGAAAAGAAAAAAAAGAGAGAGAATAAACATTTATTGCCACTGAATACTACCAGTCTACTTAGCAAAGTACCATGCCCCTCATAATCTAGATTTTTGCGTGTTGAATTTCATGGTAGTCCCTCTCAAACTTTCTGTCACATGAGAGACTCAAAAAAAAAAAAAAAAAAAAAAAAAACCCCCCAAACGGGTTCAAAACTTTTCTTCAACAGAAGAAACAAAAAAAAAAAAAAAAAAAAAAAAAAAGCCCCTCAATCTGCGAAGTCTCCAGATTAATTGAATGCAGCTGTTATCAAGTAAGAAATGGTTTCACACTTACAGTTAGGTCTAGAAATGACATTCTATCTTCTCCCATTAACGGTTTACTCAGACCATACAAACGCAGAAAGAAAATGACGTGATCAGCTACAATAATGCAACTGATTAACTGATTAGCGGACGGCAAACTTGTTTCTCTTCTTGCTTTACTTTACTACATTGCAAAGACGAATTTTCAATAATTACATTTTTATTAATAGTCACTTATAGAATGCGTGGTCATAAATCTTTTTAAGACTACATCCAATTGAAATGGTATACAAAACTTTAAAAAAGAAAAAGGAAAAAAACTATAAGATCTCGAAATTTAAAATAGATCTCCTCCTCCTCACTTAGTTACAACGGTTCAAATCCATTTGCAATTAGCCCATCTTTCTATATTTGGAACCTAAACTAATGCATGTTATGTGTAACTGGTTATTTTGGTAGATTTCCAAATTCACTTGAAAAAAGGGATAGAAAACCTCTGAAATTCATGGTAAAAATTATACCTTCACTTTAATACAATATATGTTCTCTGAACTAACTAAAAGAACATTATTGCTTGTAAAAAAAAAAAAAAAAAAAGTAACAGAACATTATTCTTAAAAAAAGAAAAAAAAAATAAGAAAGGGTGATTGAGATGTCAGTAATGCAAATGAATTCCAAAAGCCCCAAGCAAAAAAGAAAAAGAGAAAAGGAGGAAAAAAAAAATGCCCGAAAGCAAAACCCTTTTCTGTTTTGTTATTGAACTTTTGATCTACAAGCATTTGAGACGAGATGTGGACTGTGGAGCCGTGGAGGGTTGGAATTGGCCCACAATACTAAAGTCCGCTTAGAGTTACGGGCTTGTAGGGCCCATTATGTGTGGTATGGCCGACCATTCTCGAGCTCCTTTGTCCAAACCCATATGGAACAAAGCGTTAGGGGAACCTTTGACTGCTGCTTTGAAAACATAATCCCTGTTTATGTAGTCCCACGTATTGATGTCTCTAGTCTCGTAATATTATATTCCCTTGTAAACGTCAAAAACCTAATTTATACCAAAGATTATTCCGTACTTGTAAAGAAGTTTTCTTGTTACATATAAACACTACTTTTTTGGTTTACGGTTCACTAAATTTATATTACCAAATATAACTTTCCAACAAAAGAATGGGAAGGAAAAAAAAAGTTGGAACAAAAAAAGTGAACATTTTCACATGGGTGTTAGTTTTCGACTTTCTAACAATGGACCAACCAATCCACTATTGCATGATCATTATGTAAAATGGACGCACCTTTCAGGCTTTTATGTCAGAGAGGGTCTTTTGGTCACTTAATAAACGCATGTGAAGCATCACTTTTACTTAGTAGAAAATATACTATAGTTTAGAAAAAGAATCATCTACTTTCTACATCTTTTTGAATGGAATAAATCTTTACTTCGAAAAGAGGAGGAAAATGGAGGACAAAGATAAATTTCCAAACGGGATGTAGCTGAACAAGCCCAAGCCGTGCGTCTAATAAAGGGCCAGAGTGCGCAGATTGGCAATCACGAACATTTTTTTTTTTGGGTCGTTTGGAGATGATTACTATAGAAATGTGGAATTCCTTTTAGAAGTCAGGACAAATATTTTATGGTTTTTTTTTTTTTTTTTTTTTTCCAAGTTATAAAAAAAACAAAACAACAATCGCTGGAAAGATCTTACATGGAGAAACGACACATCTCTTTCATTTTTTGTTGTCGTTTAACAAAATTTGCCATCGTTTCGTTTCGACATCGATAAAATTTCACTCTCGTAATAAAGAAATGTCGTATCATGCACGAAGTTTGTTGTTGTCTGTTTCAAATAAATGAGATGCAGTTTATAGTCCAATTTGTGGCATTTAGTTGAAACCACAATAAGTTGGAAAGCAGGAATTTTCCGGCGGCAACAACAATAAAAGAAATACGAACTCATTTTATTGGATGACGCGTGTCGATTTTTTTTTAAGCAATGAGAAACGGCATGTCATTTACTATTGTCTTTTATTAATACAGACGACATGTAGTTTGTTGTCCAGAATCTGTGTCGTTAGAAAGAAACTACAATTCATGATTTCTTCCTCTAGGAAAAAAAAAGGTGAATTCTTTGAAATAATATGGTTGCCTACTGTATTTGTGTATGCTTTACAGGAAAAAGAAAAAAAAAAAAAAGGAACGTGTTTTCAAGTGATTATAGTAAAATTTTGATTAGACTAGAATATGAATTAATACAACCTTTTACTTCATATTCAGCAACATAAATTCCGTGTAGTGTATGTATGAATAAATCCTTACACAATACAAAACTAAATTGATGGGATTTTTATGAGGCTCTTTTCGAGCCGTCAGATCTATATTAGATTATGTCACGTTTGCAAATCTTTTGGTTTTGATGTGTTTTTATCAAATCTAACATTACAGAACTCCTTTTATATAATACAGTAGTGTCACTGTCACAGCCCACACACAACAAAGATGCTCATCCAGTGTGGTTTGAATAAGGAAAAATCAAGATTGCTTTCAATCTAACATAGTGGTTTAGTGAACAAAGCGGAGCAAGTGGTGATGGTTGGAAATACGAGTTGATATTTCAAGTTGCAACGATTAAAAACTAACCAAAGCAGGGAAATAGCTCTTGTTGGAATAGACATGTTTACACTGCTGTTCTACTGCCATCATCGAGCGGAATGGATCCCTAGTCCCGACCATCAAGCATTATGCTCACACCATTCTTGTAAGCTTGATGTTGCAACTCCGACATTCTTCATATCATATATGTTGGCTGGTTCAGGAAAATATATATTTTCCACGTCAGTCACATGTATTGTTTAGCCGTCCATCTTTGAAGAGACAATAATGATCCGTAAGAAAGTATGACATTCTTCAAACACAAGTTATGACAATGAAGGTAAAGCTTGCTTATTGCATCTTTTTTATGACAGCAAGGACAGAGAGAACAGCTAACCATGCCTTATTTGTACAATGGAAATGTTATGGTAGAAACCATAAATTGTTTTATGTCAGCATTACCAAATTCAAGATTGTACTAGCTCATTGCCGCAGGATACCTTTTAACTTTTTTATGGATTACTATTGGTTATGAAATTAAAAAAAAAAAAAAATTGTTGTTTTGTTCCCCAAAGTTATTTCTCCCGCAGTTTTTTCAGCTCGAAGAGATCAAAGTGCTGTAGATTTCAAATAACAATACCTTATTTTCAGCTCATTACCTAACAGAACTTCAAAGGGTAAGGTCAGGAAGAGGGAACTTTTCTTAAAATCCTGACTCCAAGTTGTTCAAGAATAATGGCTTTGAGTTTCTGGACCGTTTACTTTTGGATTAGTCAGTTCTATCTATCGATGGTAGACAAGAGAATATAACTCAGCTGTAGTATCTTTTGAAATGGTGGAAGTTATCAGTTTGAGTTTGACTATCCCTACACCCAATGTGAGTTATTCTTGTGAACTCCGGCGACATGATTTCGTGTCTTAGGAGGATCTATATTGAACCTTCATTCAGTAATTGCTGCAGACCCTAAGCCAATGAACAGTACTTGTTCCCAACCCATTATTTTAATACCCGATTTCACCCTGAATGCAGGAAACCAAACCAGAACAAATTACACTCAAAACAACCTCAGAAATTGTAATTTCATAAGATGATTTTAAGTACCACCACCTTTTTTTCAAGACAAATTGTCAACTTTATCAATTCTGAAATAAAAGTTAAACAGAACAAACAAAAATCCAACACTATCTAAATGACAGAAAATTCATACCGGCGTGTATCTCAGGTGTAGCGGCAGCCGTGGCATCAACAATAACTGTAACAGGCTGGTAATCCAAAGCCACGGCATCAAACACAGTCTGCCTTATACAGTTTGGAGTCTGAACACCTAAAATATTGAAATCTCAGCTTAGAAAATCACAAACCTTTACCCAATTCTTTGGTCGGTGGGAAACAGGTTTTAACGATCATTACTAAGTTCTGTTACTTATCATACTTCTTTTATGATCTAAAAACTGTATCCTACCCACAGTCTTTTCATACCTTGCCACAAAATTCTAAAAATAAATAAATAAATAGCATTTTATTTTTCTAGATTTCTATTAAATTTCGCCAAATCATCGTACTTCTTCTGAGTTCTGACGACAAAAAACTGTATACTCACATAATTCCAAAAAAAAAAAAGAACAATTTTCTTTTCTAGCATTGAAAATGTAGAGAAAATTCTTGACATACCAGTGATAACCAAACTATCAATGCCAGCACCCTTAAGAAATGAATGAAGATGAGTAGCAAAGAAAGCACTAAAACGGGTCTTCACCAATTTATAATCCCCTTCTTCAATCACCAGCCCTTCAACTAGCTCTCCACCCACACTTCCCTTAGCTGTGGGTCCCACTTTACCATCACCATATAAGTGCCTTCTAAACAGTTCAACATCTCTCCCTAACGGGTCATGCTCACGAACAACCTTAATACACACACACACACACACACACCCCCACATTCATAAAAAAAAAAACATAACTTCCGAAAATCAAAAGTGCAAAAAATTAATCCTACCCAAATTAGGAGAATTCCACGCTGCCTAGCTACTTGGACGGCCTTGATTACGTTGGGGACTATGGCTTTGCCTCCATTTACTCGCATAAGACCATCCTCGTGAATGAAATCTTTCTGCCAATTCAGAATTAAGCATGATCCTCCACGGTCTGTGGATAATCAAGAGAGAGAAAGGAAAAGTTTATAGAGAGAGAAAGAGAGAGAAGAACCTGCATGTCGATTACAAGAAGAGCTGTGCGATTCCATTTCTCGGCCATTTTTCGAAGGTGAAGAGCTACAGCTACAGTTCGTTGTGTCTACATAGGGAAGGGATATGGGCCGTATTGATTAGACCCATTAAAAACTACTTTTAGGCCATAGCTAAAGAGCCCGTATCAGATTCGAGTTCGGACTTACAAGAAGCCCTATTACTTGACATTTTTGGTCGGGGATAAAAATGCAACTAGCATATTTTTTTAAAAAATAATCAAAGTAAATAACATATTTACTTATAAATAGTTTATTTATGTCGGTACATACATTATTTAGACTGAATATTTACCGGTAAGTAAATTATTGCCTCTAGTAATTATTAGAACTCAACATATTGACATAATCCACTTAATAAGGCGAGTGCAATCCTCTCCTAATAAGCCGGTTTTGTTAAGTTGAGTTAGGCCCAATATTCTTCAATTTCTGTAAAATGGTATCAGAACAGGCCTAGTTTTGTAATGTTAGGTCCCCCAATATCGACTTATTTGTAGCGGTTTGACATGGTCCACGCTGTACGTGAGGGGGCGTATTAGAACCCCACATTGGCTGGAGATATTGACATGATCCACTTAATAAGGCGACGGCAATCCTCCCCTAATAAGCCGGTTTTGTTAAGTTGAGTTAGGCCAAATATCATTTGATTTCTGTAAAAGTAATAAATCATTTACCACTACTATTTACTTTAATTATTTTAGAATATGTTATTTCCTTAAAAAATGAATTTATTATAATTACTGCTTAAGGGGAGGCTATATGTAATGGAGGGAATATTCTCCACAAAATCAGACGTTATTAGTTTCGGCGTGATATTACTCAAAATCATTAGCGGAAAGAGGAATAATAGCACTTACCGTGTAGAAAGCTCTTTGACACTCATCAGATATGTATGTTCTTCATTAACTGAATTGGTATTGTACATTATGATTGAGCTGTAAATTCAAATAGATAGATTAAGAATGTAATATACCCTTTTGATCAATATCATGGGAAGGAAGGGAAACAGTTGGAATTTGTGGACCCTTTGATGAAGGAAACATGCCCGATTGAGGAAGTCATAAGAAGCATGAATATTGGGCTTTTGTGTGTTCAGGAGGATCCAGCGGACTGGCCCACAATGTCGTCTGTGGTAGTACTCTTGGAAAGTGGATCGGTTTCTCTTCCTCAACCAAGTCAACCTGCATTTTGTGTTCCTAGAGTGATACCAATCAATCAGTCTTCAATGACTAACCGCTCTGTAACTGGTCTTACAGTTGCTTCTAGTGTATCTTCCAGTTCCTAACCCCAGTGATTGCTAATAGTAAACAATATTGCTGATACAGCGCCAAAATAAATGGACATTGCTGATATAGTGCCAAAAGACAGAGCGACCATACTTTTCCTTTTCCATAACAAGAAAATTGATATTTCTTTTGTTATACTTATTATTTAGGACATGATGAAAATTGACAAAAGAATAAACATGTTAACGTATAAGCTTTATATGCATGTTAAATAAAAATCTCAATATCAAAAGAGAGTTTTTTAAGTCCCAAATTGAGATTTCATCGTGATTCAAGCACTATTAATAGCACGACGTGCTAATATACAATGTGTATATTGAAAAAATGAAAAAAAATAAAAAAAAATACATTGACTACCGATTTTTACAATTTTTGTTTTCTTTCTAATTTTCTGATATTTCTCAAAATTCTATATAAAGAAGATACACTATAACTTGACTAAAATCAATATTTTTACCAATATTTGATCATGATGTTTATCAAATTTTTCTCAAAATTTTATCATAACTTTTTACACTCGAGATATTTATGGATCATAAATATTCGATAAAACCTCTAGTTGTGGGAGATTGTTAAGTTACCTCCAAAATACACAGCATATTTCTCCGATTATTGGAGTCGCCTAATGGATGATTGCAAGACCTGTTAAGTTAACTTCTTGCTATTATCTTTCCACCACTCCAAAATATCAAAATCAAGGGTTAAAGGGTTCACATTCTCTTCAGCTAGATACCTCTCAAGGTCATTTTTCTCCATATTACCCCCTCGTTGCTTTAAGAATTGACTTAGCAACTCATTGACCGCTTGGACAGGTGGTTGTTTTGGAGTATTTTCAGCCATTTCTTTTTTTTTTTTTTTTTTTCATTATCTACCCCTTCACCACAAAAGGATGTCATTTTAGCCAGTGTTTCATCCACTTTGTTGCACAATTTAGAGGCTGTGGAAGCATCATAAATCATGCTAAAACAGTTCCAAAGATATGCCTTTTTATATCGAAGGTCAAGTACAACAATAATAAACAACATACAGTGAATATTTTCCTTATTGCCCAAATATTTTTCAAACTGCCTTCTCATCCCAAAAGCCATAGTTGACAACAAGCAATCACCACTTTCACATAACTCACTCAACCGTCTTTGAATGATACAAATCTCATGGAAAAAAGTGTTGGAAGTGACATGTTCTGATGTACTAAATTTCAAAGTGACTTCATAAAAAGTCTTAAGAAATTGAACAAAAACCTTAGCATTTGCCTAATCTTCCTTCATTGGTGGTCCCACTTTTCTCTTCCCACCCTCTTCTTCCAAAAAGTATCCTAAGTAGTTTTCATCCTCCTCTTCAAACCTATCAAAGGCCTTTTGGAACTTAATAGCAACATCTAGCATCGTGTATATTGAGATCCACCTAGTTGGGACATCTAAGATCAACATCCCCTTATATTCAACTTTCTTTTGCTCTACACAAACTTTAAACTTTTGTAACCTCACAGGAGAAGATTGACATACTTAATAGCATTTCAAATTGCTACTATTGAGCTATGCATTTCCTTTAGGCCTTCATTTCCAATGAGGTTGACGATGTGAGCAACACAACGCTGATGGAGAAATTCACCGTCCAAAACAGTGCCCTATTCCACCCATTCACCCTCCGTTTGAAAAAACTCAAGGCTGAATCATTGGCAGAAGCATTGTCTATTGTCACCATGAACACTTTCTCAAGGCCCCATCCATGCATAAATACTCAATCAACCTCCCAATGGTTTCTCCTTTTCCATTTGGCATGGTACAAAAGTTGATAATTCTCTTTTACAGCTTCCAATCAGAATCAATGTAGTGGGCAGTTAGACATATATAGTGTATGTTTTGTAAAGAAGTCCAACCATCAGTTGTAAAGGATACTTTCATACAATCATTGCGTAAAGCAGCTTTCAATTTAGCCTTTTCCTCACTAAACAATTGCAAAACATCTCTAGCAACTGTCATTCTTGAAGGAGGAATAAATTTGGGTTGCATTACTTGGCAAAAGTGCCTAAACCCCTTCCATTCTACACTCCTAAATGGCAGCTCATCCATGATCACCATCTTAACTAAAGCTTTCCTACAGGCTTCTTTACTATACCCTATTGTCAACAAACCACTCCCAATGGATTCATTTTGCATTGCTTTCTTAAATGAACCAACATGCTACTTGTCCCATGCATTCTAGAACTATAAGCATAGTCCTTCCCACAATAATTACACATTGCACTTTCATCACCTGGACTAGCCCTTTTCTTAATAGTAAAATGATCCCAAACCTCAGCTTTCCTAGCAGGCTTTCTTTTACCATTTGTCTCCTCATTTTCTAAATCAATCACATTTTTGTTTGGTGATCTAGGGGTTGGTGTTTTGAAAAAAACTTCAGGGTCAACCGATTGGTTTTTAGGAGTAAGGGATGGGGAAGGTGATGATACAGATCCAGAAGTTTGGGTGTTGTTGCTTGATGATGATAAGAACTTGTCCATCCTAAATAGAAAATATAACACCAGCCAAAGTCCAAACCGATCAACATGTTCACAAAACAGACAAATAAAAAATAAAAAATCACATTGACACATTCACTAATCACATAGCTAAAATCACATAGGTGAAATCACATAGCCACAATATAACACCAGGCAAAGTCCAAACCGATCAACACACGTTCACAAAACAGACATATTACAAATCAAAAATCACATTGACACATTCACGAATCACATAGCTGAAATCACATACATAGCCACAATATAACTGATCAACCAAAGTCCATTTGATTCAAGAGCAAACTCCTCACAATAAACATCAAAATCGAGTAGAAATCAGATTTCAGATTTCAAATTTACCTAAGAGCCAAGAGGAGAGGCGGAGACCGGAGAAAGCCAAGAGGAGAGGCGGAGACCGGAGAAAGCCGAGAGGAGAGGCGGAGACCGGAGAAAGCCGGGAGGAGAGGCGGAGACTGGAGAAAACTAAGAGGAGAGGCGAAGACCGGAGAACACCGAGAAGAGAGGCGGAGACCGAAGAAAGATGAGAGGAAAGGCGGAGACCGGAGAAAGCTGATATGAGAGGCGGAGACCGGAGACAGCTGAGAGGAGAGGCGGAGATCTGAGGAGAGGAGAGGAGAAGCGGAGACCGAGGAGAGGAGAGGCGGAGAGGAGAGGAGAGGAAAGGCGGAGAGAGTGAAGGAGGTATGGTCGTGCGTCGAAGAGGGGAAGGCTCAAGAGTGAAGGGCTGAAGGTGAAGGCTGTCGTCTAAAGAGTGAAACTGAAGACTCAGTCTAGGGCTAGAACTATAGAAAACAGTCTAGGGTTAGATATTACAAATAAGGCCCAACCCATTAAGGACTGTTCATGGGGTGTGCGGGTTGGGTTGGGGTGTGCGGGCCATTATAGGCTTAACCCACACCCCGTCTCAAAACTTCGGGTCAGGCATTGAATGGGTTGAAAAAAAATTAATACTAAAAATTTCATTTTTCAGATTGGGTTGGGATGGGCCTGCGGATTTATGAACATCTCTACTGTTAACAGAGGCTTCTACAATAATTAAAACAAAAAACAAAAAAGACCTATTAATAGAGTGCACAATGTGCAACCCACAGTTCTAATTGCGAAAGCCACCACCATAGGTCATGGCCAACGCTGGACCCGGCCCATATTTACATTCTTTTCTGTAATCATTTATAACGTTGTGAATAAATTTCAAGAATTTTAATTAGGTTTGGACTTCTAACCGACTGTCCCATTCTTGCCCTGCTTTTCCTCCTATGCGGAAAATTCCATTGCAAGTGTTTCTTTTGGATAACTGGACCAAGAAACTTCACAGCAGGCACTTGATCTACATTGACCGTCATCTATCTGCGCCAGCTGCCTGGGGGATTCTCTTTTATTATGGGGTCAAGAATATCATAATCCCGAACTTCTCACAACTAATTGATGCAGCAGCTCATCGTCGCTTCCTTTATTATATTTACTTATACTACTTGTCGTTTATTCTATCTTTTATTTTATTCGCTTATGTTAGCTGTCGTTTGGCCTTGCCATTTGCTATCTGTCTTGTCGTTTGCTTTGTAGCCTTATAAGGCAGGTTGTGTCGTTCAGATGAGAACCATTACCCTGATTATCAATACAATTTGCTCTGAGAGTTTCCTCAGCTCTTTGGTTTTGGTTGTGTCCCACTCAGGGAAACTTGGACGTTCGTCCTTTCTCTGTCCGATTTAGTCAGAAAACTGGTTTCTACTCAGCTCCTACGCCATAATCTTAAAAGAAAAATGTTTTCCATCAACACTCCCTCCCCAACGATTCTGTTAATTCCATCTTTGCTTATTACATCAATCGGGCTGATTAACGTTGGAGCCATTACTTACGAGCCTACGTATCTATACCATTTTTGCGAAAACAAGACCAATGTCACCTCGAACAGCGTCTATCTATCAAATCGCAACACCCTTTTCGCTTCGCTCTCAGCCTTCGCGTCCCACGAATTCCAGAAAACCACAACCATCGCTACCGGAGACCACTCTGCCGCCCTTTACGGGCAAGTTTTCTGCCGTGGAGACGTCAACGTCACTGATTGCCAGGACTGCATGAGCTTCGCCGTCAAGGACATCGAGGAGCGCTGCCCGGGGGTCAGCAGAAAGGCCTTGATATGGTACGACAAGTGCCAGCTGCAGTATTCCAACTACCCGTCCTTCTTCGGCCAAGTGGCTACAAGGCCCGGCGTATATCTTTTGAACACGGCGAACGTCACTGATAAAGACCGGTTTACCCGGCTGCTGAACAACACCATGAAAGAGGCGGTTGTGGAGGCTGCGAGAGGCGGGTCCGGGGAAAGGAAGTTCGCAACGAAAGATGCAGATGTCAACGGGTTCCAGAAGCTCTACAACCTGGTGCAGTGCACGCCGGACCTGTCTGGTGAGGCCTGTGGTACATGTCTAACGGAAGCCATAGGAAGACTTCCCGAGTGCTGCGATGGGAAGTTAGGGGGAAGAGTTCTGTTTCCCAGTTCTAATATTAGGTAGGAAGTCTACCCCTTCTACTCCGTTTCTGCAACGTCTGTGACACCTAGTGCGGCACCGCCCGCCATTCAGGTACCGCCAGGTCTCGTAGGGAGATCCAAAGGTACTTAGTTTTTTTTGTTTTTTTGTTTTTTGAAAAAAATTGTAGCAAATAACATATTTTTGAAACTAAATTAAGTAAATAACATATTTTAAAATTATTTAAAATAAATAGTAATTTACATGATAAAAGAATTATTTATCATATAAATAATTTATTTACAGTATGTAAAAAAATAACTTATGTGGTAAAGATTAGCCGTAAATGGGTAAATGAACCATTTACACGATGAATGATTCATTTATTATGTAAATTGCTATTTATTTAAATAGTTTTAAAATCTACTATTTACTTAATTGAGTTTCATAAATCTGCTATTTACTACGTTCTCCCGTTATATAATTCGAACAATTGTGCCCCCGTTTGGTTCACTAGATCAAATTTTCTTTATTTGAATAGAAAAATTTAAATTGTGTAGTTTAAATTGGAGTTTGAATTCGCGTTTAAATGTGCAATTATAATTTTAATCTGAACAGTGAATAAGATTGAAATTTGTATTTGGTTGGGGTGAAAAGCAATGAGAGATGGCATCTTTTTATTATTCAAAAATTGTTTGAACGGTTAAACTTAAGGAACTAAACTCTAAGCCCCTATTTGGTTCGCTGGTTCGAATTAAATTTATTGATTTGAACTTTTTTATTTGAATCAAAAAATTCAAACTGTATAATTTAAATTGTAATTTGAATGGGCGTTTGGATGTACATTGTGATCTAGTTGCCCATCATCTTGTCATGTGTTTTCGTTTCTTTCTTTTATGCATTTGTTTATCTGAGAGAGATTTTAATCTTGCTCTTTCGAGAACGATGTCATGTTATATGTTAATTCTAGCTAAACTGTAAGCAGGAAAGAAAAGAGTATCATCGGTGATCATTATTGTTGCCAGTGTAGTCCCCGTTCTTGTAACTGCATTGCTAGTTGCCACAGGTTACTACATTCGCATAAGAGCCAGAAAGAAGCACAATGCTCAAATTGAGCAAGACAATGGTGAAGAGAACTTCATAAACTAGTTTGTTATATATGGAATCATACGTGATTATTTTATCATTCTAATTATACGTTCTACAGGTGTGTGATTTTTCACAATAATTTTTTTTTTTTTTTTTTTTTTTTCATTTTGGTTTGAGTTGCAGCTGTGAATGACATAACAGTAGAGTCCTTGCAGTTCGATTTTAAAACTATCGAAGCCGCCATAAGCAAGTTTTCTGATGATAACGTGTTAGGAGAAGGTGGATTTGGTAAAGTTTACAAGGTACGTACATGGGCAAATGTCGTTCCCTTTTACATGTATGTGTATGTCAAGCCTAAAGAGAAATGAAGTGATTTTATAAGCTATATATTTTGATCAGGGGAAGCTTCAAGATGGACGAGAAATAGCTGTCAAGAGGTTATCCAAAAGCTCCGGACAAGGTGCAACCGAATTTAAGAATGAGGTTGTATTGGTAGCCAAGCTTCAACACATAAATCTTGTGAGGCTTTTGGGATTTTGCTTGGAAGGAGATGAAAAGATACTTGTCTATGAATACGTGCCCAACAAAAAGCCTTGATTATTTTCTATTCGGTTCGTGTGTCTAAACACACATTTTCTAGTTGAGGAGAAGATTGTTTCTACTAATAACCATTTTCTAATTGGACTGATGATGCATAGACTAATTATCCTTTCGAACGGAATGATGTGCGAGTGTGTGTAACAAGAGTACTATTTGTTTATTGCTATTAAGATATATGTTTCCTTTCAATGTGCAGATGCAGAAAAAAAAGGTCAGATGAAATGGTCAACAAGATGCAACATAATCAAAGGAATTGTTCGGGGAATTTTATATCTACATGAGGATTTCATGCTAAGGATTATACATCGTGATCTCAAAGCAAGCAACATCTTGTTAGATAAAAATAATTTTGACATGGTAAAAATGTTTGGAGAAAACGAACCTCAAGAAAACACTAAAAGAGTTGTTGGAACTTAATAAGTTTTGGTTTAACTCTCTATACAATACTTCAAAGAATAAATTTTGCGTTTACAAATACTTCATGATATGGTTCATATGCAAATTACAATTATTATTATTTTTGTAACCTAAGCACTTTTGGCAAAAGTTAACAACTTATATTGACATAGGAAATGCATAGAAACGAATGCTATGCACCATGCACACGATACTAATTTTGTTTACTTTTATTTATTATTTTTAATAATAACATGTTTATATTCTGCTTGTGATTAAAGTGGTCATTTTTTAATGAAGTTAGAATTTTTTTTTTATAATTATTTAAAATTCATTAATAATAGTTTTTAGTTTTTAGTTTTGGAGTGCTCTTGCTTGAGATTCTAAGTGGGAGAAAGAACACTAGCTTTCAAATAACAAATTGTGCGCTAAGCCTTGTAGCACATGTAAGGTCTAGTAGCTTAAACAATTAAATGGTCGTCACAAATTGGGTTTTCAATTAAACATTAATCAACCTCCTAATATATTTTATATATGGTACAGGCGTGGAAGTTATGGATCCATGTTTGAGATCAGATTGTCATCCAAACGAAGTTTTGAGATACATCTAAATTGGGTTATTGTGCGTTCAAGAAGACGCATTATTAGGGCCTCATCAGTTGTTCTAATGCTAAAAAGCGAAGTTCAGAGTCTTTCTCAACCTGAACGACATGCCTTTATTACTAGTCGATACACTAGCCACCAAGAAATAATAGCTGTTAATAGTTATTTTGTCAACAAGATTACAGTTTCTGATTTTCTCCCAAGATGAGCACCGAGACAAGAAATTATATTCTCATGACTACTCTTTTGCTTAGATTAAAACTAACGTTGGCACTTTGAAAAATATTTTTTTGTATTGAAAAATATTTTTTTGTATACAAAGCAGAGGGGAGGTAATTTTGTTTTCGTTTTTTTTTTTTTTTTTTTTTTTTTGATTTGTAAAATAAGGAATACTTTTTTCTCTTCCAACACTGTAAGGTGAAAATCTTCATTTGGCTAAAATATTGGGGATGTTTTTGTAATTATGACACTAAAAAATTAATAAACATTTTTGTAATGTTAGCCAACAAGTGCAAAAGAGAGGCTCTGATTTGTAAAACGAGGGCGTATTTTATCTTCCAAAATATAAGGTGAAACCCGCATTTCACAAAAAAAAAAAATAATAATTGGGGATATTAATGATTATGGCACTAAAAAATTGTTAAACATTACGGTTAAGGTTACCTCAGTTTACTCGCACCACGCTACTGAAAATACTTAATCACATATGGAGTTCGATTCTGTTCAACAAAATACTGTTTTCTTTGTAAAAAAGAAAATTACAAAAAAACCTAGGGTGTGTTCGGCAACCTAAAAAAAAGGCAACTCAATTTTCAACTTTATTCAAGTTCATATCCTTTTAAGTTTGAATTCGAGTTTGAGACTAAAACTCGAGTTCAAATTTTCCCTTCAACTCGAGTTCAGAAACTCGAACTCAAATTAATGAACAATAATTTTTCTATTCTTAAAAATGCTATAACTTTTTCATTTTAATACTGATTGAGATGATTTTTTTTCTATGCGTTGACAACGAAAAGACGAATAAAATCTCACTTATATACCCTATTGAAATTTTTCATCACCATTGAGTTTTTATTAAAATACTATCTAAATACAAATTCAAGTTTTGACTCATTCAAACACAAACTCAAAAAGATTCTTATCTTAAACTATAACTCAAATGTACACAACCAAACACAAACTCAAATTACAATTTCAATTCAAGTTATAACTCAAATTCAACTAAAAAACTACACTCAAGTCACATTCCAAAAGAACAAGCCCCTAGTCACTTATGTAGAGCGTGAAGTAATTTTGATTAAAAAAAGGGGTTTTAGCACAATTATCCTTTGAACTTATCGTGCTTTAGTAAATTGCCCCTCAAACTTTTAATTTTGATAATTAACCTTCCAAACTTGTAAAATTGTTGCATTGTACCCCATTTTACTAAATTTGCTCAAATTTTTTTATTAGATTTGAGGGATTAAAGGTTGAAAAATTGAAAGATTTGTGTTACATTTGAACTGGGATGTTGAAATTTTTGCGTTAAACATGCTTTTTCGACACAAATTCAACACAATCATCGTCAAAATAGAATATATTGCCGGGGGGGCAATTTGTCTAAATTAAAGATTGAGGGGGCAATTTGCTAAACTACAATAAATTTAAGGGCCAAATGTGTTAAAACCCAAAAAAAAAAAATCCAGGGTGAAGATGAGAACACCAAAACTCTTTTACCCCAATCTCTAAGAAAGATGCAAATAACATTTTTTGAAATATTTTTAAGTAAATAAGAGGTTTTATAGTATTTGAAGTAAATAATTTATTTACTGGTTAATAATTTATTTTTTTTAAAGCGATAAATAATTTTTTACTGAGGATAAAAATTCGTAAGTGTGCTATTTATTTCAAAATATTTTAAAACATTCTATTTTCTTCAACAAGTTTTTAAAAAAATTATTAGCTCTAATTTCTGAAAATACGAACCACAAATTATCTTTAATTCCCAAAAACCTCATTAACCATAATTGGGCGAAAAAAAGAAAAGAAAAGAAAAGGAAAAGGTGGACTAAAAATGAAGAAAAAATAACACTGGTAAATGATTGATGACAAATGGCTTTTTATGATTAGAAGGACAAAGATCGGGACAATATTTAATTTTTAAAATATGTTCTATAGCCTCATGGAGTTATATTCCCGCCTTCTTACAAATGAAGAATTATTCAGTAAACCGAGTATACCACATCATTATATTTGCGTGGTACACCCGTCTAATAAAAAGTTAACACGTGTGTGTTTTTTCTATGTCATTGTTATGTAATTAAGTTTCTCTTTTTTAGTGTGTTTTACCTTTATTATTTAGTTGAAATCCTCATAAGTACTCTATCTATAATTTTTAAATTAATTAACTTTGATTAACACTATTTTTAGTCCTTTATGAAATTATTTTACACATTTAGATTAGTTAGAAAATTTAAACAATTACTAGTGCTGTGAATTCTCCCGTCATTAACATTTTTTATACATGGCAGGTCAAACTAGTTTTCTAGTAAGAAAAGTTCAAGAAAATAATGTCTTTGTGTATTGATTATATTTGGGTTAATCGCATCAAGAAAAAAATAATTCTGAAACATTTACAATTGGTTATTTATATGTATATACACATATGTACATATATATTATCAGTAAGGCATTTCATTATTTATTATTTGCACTCCTACAAAATTTTTTGTATATAATGTGGTAAAAAGAATGTCAATTACAAAAAGAAAACGGCTTCATGAAAGAGAATAATATTAATGGGAGATTATATAGTGGAGAACTTGTTCGTAATATGTTTTTACCATGCCGTATTATATAAAATCTAATTATTAGTAAGCTCAAAAAATGTGATCGTTTAACAAAAAAAAAAAAAAAAATCTATAACAGGTAAATTTTGTAAAGTAAATTAATATTAAGAAATTTGATTAGTAAAAAAAAAGGAGAGATTTAAGTGTAGTATTTAAGGTGGTCTTGATTAAACAATAAATATAAAGCACAGGAGGAAATAGAAACTTAATTATATAAAAAAAATGCGTCTATTGATACTCTATTTTTTACTTTCACACACATTTTAAAACCACCTCCTATTCTACTTGTTACACCTCTCTTAAAATTTCAAAAAACTCTTACAATTAAATAACTCCTAATTCTACTTTTTATAGACACATTCTTAAATCATCCCTCATTCTACTTATTACGCCTCTTAAAATTTAAAAAAAAAAAGTATTTTCTTCTTTTTTTTATATCCTCCCATCAATTAAACTTATCATTTTCTTTCTTTTTTTTTTCATATATATGAAATTGAAGTGTTTTTTTTTTTTTTTGGGAAGAGAATATGATTTATAAAAGCATTAACAATCCCCAACGACAAAATTGAAGCATTGAAGCATAATGTTATACAATTACATGGAGTCTTCTGCACTTTCTCGTATTATCGTCCCTATTAAAATAAAAAACTACTGAATATGCCGACTAGAGTAGGAGTCGTCTGTAACCACAAAAAAAAAAAAAAGAAAAAAAAAAAGAACTTTCCAATTTCCACATTCAACCACAGTGAGTCCATGCCGGCGGCTCTTTCACGAATCTTTCTCTTCAAATTTTTTCACGAATCATGAATATTTTAGAACTAATTATATAATTAACCATCAAAAATTGAATTGAGAAAATAAGAGCTTTTAAGAAAAAATTTAAACCACGTACCTTTTTGTGGGGAAGTTCTTTCACGTTGGAATTCATCCCTATTCTTCTGAAAAATTAAGGTACAGTAAATTTGAGATGACAATATATTTTTTTAATGATGAGGTGTGTAATGGTATTTTTAAAAAATATTATTGTCCTTAAAAGTAATTGTATTAATGGGTATTCGTTTAGTTCATAGATTAAAATCATTTTCGATTTACGTGTATTTTTTTTTTAGAAAAAATACTGTAACGAATCATGAACCATGATTTGAATCGGGAACAACTCTCAAGTCACATTAAAAGGAGTGTGTGAAAAGTAAAAAAAAAAAGTGTCCGCACCTTACATAAAATGACAAAAGACTTTTTATTAAATGAGCGTACCATGTAAGTATAATGACATAATACACTTAGTTTTCTGAATAATTCATCTTTATAAAGAGTGAGCCTTGTCTGTGGGACTCAATTGAGACCGGTAGGTAGGGCCTATCCTTTGTGGGAGGGTGGTAATCTAATCCTATAGGAACAAATAGGATTGTTCTTAATTTTTAGATAATGATCATGTCACCTTTGTAGGGTCTTTAGGACGAGGTCCGCACAACTTAGTAGTTGAATCCGTCAAAATAAAAAATTATATCGTAGTCAGCTAAACTTCAAACAATAATATATTGTCACGAGTAAAGAGAGGAGCCATATCCAATGAGTCGAAAAAAGAACTGAAGATGAAAATGTTCTCCTTCAAATTTTTTTCAGCATTTATGAAAATAATCCTTGTTGTGATTACGATCAGCTTAGTAACCATCGACACTATTGCCAGTGAAGCAGCCGCACTGCCAACTTATCTCTCTCACGCCTGTGAAAACTCCACAACTTTCACTTCTAACAGTACCTATGCATACAACCTCAACGTCCTCCTCTATAAACTTGACGCCTGCGCCTCCAACGACAGTGACTTCAGCTATGTACCCGACACGAGCAAACCTTCCGACCCTGTTTTCGGCCTATTTCTCTGCCGTGGAGACGTCACCAGCCTCATCTGTCAAGATTGCGTCGTCAACGCTTACATAGAGATACAAAGACTGTGCCCGGTCGAGAAAGACGCCGTAATCTGGTACGAGGAGTGCTTATTGCGCTATTCCGACCAGCCCATCTATGCAATCTCTGAGACAAACCCAGTGAAGTCCATTCTCGGCTCCAGAACTGCTAGTACTAATAATGTTATGGATGACAATCAGTTGCTATTGCTGGACAACATGGTTAACACGCTAGCCGTTAAAGCGGCGAATATTTCTGATGAGCAGACCAAGAAGTTTGCTACCGGTGAGCAGAATTTCACCGGCTCCGAGACTGTGTACGGATTAGCGCAGTGTACTCCGGACTTGTCGGTAGCAGGTTGTAGTACGTGTTTACGGTCAGCCATAAAGGAGATTCAGACATGCTGCAACGGGCAACGGAGCGCAAGGATTCTTCTGCCAAGCTGTTTTATCATGTATGATTTATACATGTTTTTCAACGATACAGCATTGGAGACTCCTACTCCTCCACCTCCTCCACCAGGTACCACGAATTCGATTAGTATTAATCCTTATCACGAAATTACTACAGCACTTTTATCACTCTTGAACGACCTAAATTGGATTTTTAAGTACCATGCACGTTTAACTTGTAGAATTAGAGTATCCTAAGCAATTACTCCTAAGCTAATGATTATTGGATCAAACGCCGTGATATAAAAGGTGAGATAAGGCCTGAGTTTGGAAGAGCGCGAGTTTGATATTCTTGCATTCTTTTTTTTCCCCCTTAACGAAATTAAACTTTCCGCTGTCTATTGAAGACAACTAATTTGCCTGAAATTTTGATTCTCTATTTGAATGTTCCTATGAAATGAATGAAACGAAAGAGATATACAGTCGGCCAAAAAGCAAATTTGACTTTTGTTAATTTATGATAGAGCTTCGAAACTTAGGACTTGTTCTTTTGATGTTTTTGAGTTAGGTAACTTGAGTGTAAATTTTGAGTTGAGTTTGAGTTATAACTTGAGTTGAAGTTGTAACTTGAGTTTGTGTTTGGTTGTGTACATTTGAGTTATGGTTTGAGATAAGAATCTTTTTTGAGTTTGTGTTTAAGTAAGCCAAAACTTAAATTTATTTTTAGATAGTATTTTAATAAAAACTCAAAGCTGATGAAAAATTTTAATAGGGTATATGGGTCCAGTTTTTTTCGTCTTTTCATTGTCAACGTATAGAAAAAAAAATCATCTCAATCAAAATTAAAACGAAAAAATTATAGCATTTTTAAGAATAGAAAAAATACTGTTCATTAACTTGAGTTTGAGTTTCTGAACTCGAGTTGAAGGGGAAACTTGAACTCGAGTTTTAGTTCTAAACTCGAGTTCAAACTTAAAAGAACATGAACTCAAATAAAATTGTAACTCGAGTTACATTTTTTTTGAGTTTTTCACTCAAAAATTAACTCCCCGAACTGCCCCAACTGCATGCTTATGACTCTTCCCAGTCTGACTAGATGACTTTTCCAACTGCTTAATCTACAGAAGGGCTGAGATGATCTTTCCTCTTCCTTTCCTTACGTTTCTGCAACTATAGAGTCCCGTTCATTCAGAACACTTGAAATTTCTATCAACATATTGTTATTGACTTTGATATCGCTTGCTAGTAATTTCTCCTTTCTTGTCTAGTCTTTGTCACATATGCATACAAAATGTACGTCCAAGGGCTCAAAAATTATTAGGGGGTTATTCTTTTGCAACGAAACTCATAAAAAATTTAAACTCGAATTATAACTTTATTTAAGTTTATTTTTTTTTGTAAAATTTGAATTTGAACTCGAGTTTGGGGCTAAACTCGAATTCAAGTTTCCATTTCAACACGAGTTCATAAACTCAAACTCAAGTTAATCAACAATATTTTTTTTATTCTTAAAAATGCCATAACTTTTTCGTTTTAATTCTTATTGAGATTATTTTTTTTCTATGCATTCACAATGAAAAGATGAATAAAACCCCACTCATATACCCTATTAAAATTTTTCATCACTATTGAGTTTTTATTAAAATACTATCTAAATACAAATTTAAGTTTTGACCCACCCAAACACAAACTAAAAAAGATTCTCAATTCAAATCATAACTCAAATATGCACATCCAAACACAAATTCAAGTTACAACTTCAATTCAAGTTATAACTCAAACTCAACTCAAAATCATCACTCAAGTCACTCTAACTCAAAAATGTAAAAGAACAACCCCTAGGTGTTACTCAATTTAACACAATGAGATCCAATTACGAGATTTTTTTTCCCTTTATTAATGATAGGAAGTTCCTAGTGGGGTTTCCCCCTATTTTATGTCTGAGCTTGTTGATGAACTGAAATTTGTCATTTTTAATGAAATCCCTTTTTCAGATAAAAGGGAAAAATAGAAATAAATTAATTGAATATGCAGAGTATCATCTTTCTTTCTTGCTTTCTTTCTTTCTTTCTTTCTTTCTTGGGATATTTAGGATTTTATATCCTGCATTTTGAGTTTACAAGAAAAAGTAACCTTGTATTTTGGATGCTTTAGAAACTACACCTATTACCACCAAATTTCAAATCTTCAAATTTGTATCTTTTCTCAGTCAATAGGTGATTTTGACTACATGGATGAGTTTGACTTTTTAATTAATTTATAGATAACACATAATAAAACTGTTATAAGGTCTGTTTTTATACATGTATTATAAGGAGTGTTATAATATTTTTTGTAACACTGGTCATTAATAGAAATTTCTGGATTCAACAACAAATAACTAAACGTGCAAAAAAATAATGCAGAAACATAAACAACATCAGGAATTTGTATCAAAGTTTGGTGCGCACACCCACATTCACGGGGCCGCGCTCAGGCAGTGAACAATCTACTAAAATCAAAAGATTACAAAACACCAAACGGTCTTACACACTCAAAGACTCCCTCCTTGACAATATTGCCATTGTGTAAAATCTTCTTAGAGACATTGTCCAGCGAGCCCCACTCATCTTTGAAAGCTTTCTCCCTAAAATAATACATCTTCCTCCTGAAGAACAAACTTTTAGCTATCGCCTCTTAAAAGCACCTAACACAGACTTTTTCTGCAGATTGTTTCTCTCAAAACTCATACACGTTCATAGCAGATTTTCAGAATAATGCACACCACAAAAAGAGGTCCACAGCTCAATTTTTCTCCCCACCATAACTACCCTCAAAAAAGCAAATTCTCCCAAGGATTCTTTCCATACACAGAGCCAATCAATTAACCAACAAATTCAACCATATCAGCTAAAATCACACGGCAATCAACTATCTGAAAATGCCTTCCCAAAAGCTACTTACCTTCTATAGAAGAAATCATTCCAAATCTGGTACAAATAACTAAAAATAGAATTTTCATAGCTGTCCAGAACACCAATAACAATTGTACCTGTTTTTTGAATTTATACAACCTTTTGCCAACTAACAAACGACCTAATAGAAACCATAATTGAAAATTTTCCATTTGCATATTAGCTTGAAAATACAAATTTTATGATTTTTTATTTGTTTACTAAACAATGGGCATGATTCATTTTTGGATGCAAGACCATCTATAAGCTACAATGGTTGAAATTGTAAATTTAAGGGTCAAAATAAACCGTTATCCAGAGAAGGTACAAAATTGATACAAAATTAAAATTCAAACAGTACAATCTTGTGAACATTTAAAACATAAAGCAATTTTTTTTTCCATATAAATTAAAAGTGCAGGGTATAAAATAGAAAACAACTTTTTTTCCCTGGGCAAGGATCGGCACAGAGAAGTCGCTATATAGCCTATGTCTTAACAAATTATATTTCGAGCCTGAAATTTAATGTCCACTATAGTTACAACTGCTATATGCTACCCTCACATCACATCCTCGTATTGCTAAAAAATTACTTGCATTTAATCAACTAAAAAATGTGTTAAGTAAAAAGGCTAATTGTCTGAAATTGTGGGCTAGTCTAACTCTTAATTCTTTGAACTTTACAGTAGATTCCTCTGTTTAAACTTGGAATAATTCTAGCTGATATTTGAATTTTCAGCAGTGTGTAAAGATCAATGTCCGCATTTGACCACGTTACCATGATGTTTGAAGACACTAACTATGCCTTTCAAGTGTGATATGTTCTAAAATTTTCATTTTTGTAATGTTGTTTCTTTTTCCTTTCTTTTGAATAAAAAACTAGAATCGCCTTTTCCGTATCATATGAAGCATATATAAATTCTAGCTATTTCTGTACGCAGGAAAGAAAAAAATTTCGTCAGTAGCCATTGTTGCTATTGTGGTTCCACTTGGTGTTACTGCCTTGGTTGTTGTTACCGCGGGTGGCTATTTCATTCGCAGAAGAGCAAGAAAAAAATATAATGCTCTAATTACTCAAGAAACTGGTAAAATTCTTAAAAGAAAAATAGTTTGTAATGAAACCAAATTTTCTTTCGTCATTTTAATATGTTGATCGGTATGTGGAATCTTTTCCCAAATCTCGTTTTTTCGGCTTGAATTGCAGCTGCCAATGATATCACTATGAAAGACTCCTTGCAGTTTGATTTTAAAAGTATCGAAACTGCCACAACCAAGTTTTCTGATTATAACATGTTAGGTAAAGGCGGATTTGGTGAAGTTTATAAGGTACATATCATAAGATGTTGCTTTCATTCACACACACACAGAGCAAAATGGGCTATTGGCACTGTTAATTCATGTGTTTATTACATAATATATAACTTGAAAATTTATAGAAATAGTAATATTATGTGCAAAATGTCCTCTTCACTACTGTTACAACTCATCATTGAATAATGTTATAACATTTTGTAATTAATTTAACTATTTAAGTAAAATTTTCAACTATATTCGGTAGCTTTGTGAATTATCTATATTATATTTCAGAAATCCGTTCTCAAAATTTAGTGGTACAGAGACCAAAACTATTCAAAATAAAAATTTAGGAAGTAGCCTGCTAAAATCAAAAATTCAAAAACCAAAATATCACGATATTCAAAGTTGAAGGACCAATAGTGTCAATAATCAAAATTAAGCTAATTAAGTAATTATGATTATATATGTATACATTTTTAGGGAACGCTTCCAAATGGACGAGAAATAGCTGTCAAAAGGTTATCCAAGAGCTCTGGACAAGGTGCATTGGAGTTTAAGAATGAGGTTGTGTTAGTAGCAAAGCTTCAACACAGAAATCTCGTAAGGCTTTTGGGATTTTGCTTGGATGGAGATGAAAGGATACTTGTCTATGAATACGTGCCCAACAAAAGCCGTGATTATTTTTTGTTCGGTTTGTGCATATCTAAACACGTCTTTGATTAAATGAGGAGAAGAACAATGTTCGATCTTCCAATCGCATGATATTGCTACATATCTTTTTAATGGAGAATGAAATAGATATGTATGCAATAAACCTATGCTCTTTGTTGTTATATCATGCTTCTTACATATGTTCTCTCTGCCTGATATGCAGATCCAAAAAAACAAGGTCAATTGAATTGGTCGGCAAGATGCAACATAATTGAAGGAATTGCTCGAGGAATTCTATATTTGCATGAGGATTCTCGGCTAAAAATCATACACCGTGATCTCAAAGCAAGCAATATCTTGCTAGATAAGAGAATGAATCCGAAAGTATCAGATTTCGGCATGGCCAAGATGTTTGGAGTAGACCAAACTCAAGGAAACACTAGAAGAATTGTTGGAACTTAGTAAGTTTTGAACTTTCAAACTGCTTATAATAATGTGCTTCAAAATAGTTTCAATTCTTATCTAATATGTATCTATGTCTTATCATCTTTTGTGTTTTTCTTATGCGAGAAAAGTGGTTACATGGCCCCAGAATATGCTATGGAAGGATTGTATTCCATAAAGTCTGATGTTTTTAGTTTTGGAGTGCTCTTGCTTGAGATTCTAAGTGGGAGGAGGAACACTAGCTTTCACATAACAGATTGTGCGCTTAGCCTGGTAGCATATGTAAGATTTAGTGGCTTAAACAAATATGGACGTCACAAATTGGTTTTTCAATTAAATAGTAATCAATCTCATTATATATTTTATATATGGTGCCTGATCATCATACAGGCATGGCAATTATGGAATGAAGGGAAAGCATTGGACTTAGTGGATCCATGTTTGGGAGACTCATGTCATCCAAACGAAGTTTTGAGATGCATCCAAATTGGGTTATTGTGCGTTCAAGAAGACGCATTATTAAGGCCTACCATGTCATCAGTTGTTCTAATGCTAAAAAGCGAAACTCAGAGTCTTTCTCAACCTGAACGACCTGCCTTTATTACTAGTCGATACACCAGCCACCAAGAAATAATCGTTGTTAATAGTTGTTCTGTCAATGAGATTACAGTTTCTGATTTTCTACCCAGATGATGAGCGAGACAAGAAATTGTAGAATCATAAAACTAATGTATTGTATAATTTCCTTCAACTCAATCGTAGTTGCTTGGATTCTCGCTGCACTTTCTGTAACACCCTAAAAAATTATACGGGATTAATTAAGGTAATTAAGATTTATTAGTATGCCTAATCTGATTTAAAATATTAATTATTGTTTATTAAATGTTTCTGACGTGTAAATTTAAATAATTCTAAGGAATTTAATTACTTTCAGTATTTACATTTTTCCCCAGAAGTGTGTGTAGACACATTTTCTGGACTATCATTTAAAATATTTGGACACCTATTTTTCTTTTTCTTTTTCTTTTTCTTTTCCTTTCTTTCCTTTCCTTCCCATGCAGCCCTCTCTTCTCTCTTCCTTGCCGTTCTCACTCTCTCTCGTTCTCTCACTCTCTCCCCCGTTCAAATCTTCACCAAATCAACCAGATCTTGAACCAAGAAATGATTTAAAGAAGTTTTCAACGTCAAAAGAAGGATTTGATGTAAGATTTCTGAAAAAACCCTCTCTTGAATCTCAGATTTTGTATATTAGAAAATCTATTTTGGTTCAAAATGGATTTTAATGGATTTTGAGTAAAATCACGGTGGAAATTAAGGATTTTTGATTCTTTGGACTTGATTAGTCATTTGGAACATGGATCGGGTGATTTCCCCTTGAAATATTTCAGATTGGAACTCAAAATTGCAGGTTTTGTGCTGATTTTCTTTGGATCGGCCATGTTGGCCATCCTGCCCTGATTCCACCGGTCGACCTATGCGGTCAACTGGTTTGCACTCCATCAGGTCGACCTGTTTGGTCGTCCGAAGTGCACACCACCAGTCGACCAGTGGTGTTACACTACCCTATCACCGATCGACTGATGTACACGGGGTTTGACCCTATTTTGTTGAAAAACCATGTTTTGACCTCAATTTTTGAGGAGAACCCAAATTAGCTTCATTTGGGGACCTATAGTGAGTGGATTAGCTTCTTTAATCCATATTTTTTGATTGAAAACCCTTAGAATGATGATTTGAAACATGAAATGGTTTATGAAACCGGTAAATGAATTATGGCACACTAAAAGGAAATCAAAGGATATAATTGAGATTAAAATTGCTTTAGGAATGAGAATCATATCCTAAAGTGTTGTTTTGTATCAGTGCTAGCTGAGGACTCGGATTGAGGGGCTTGAGGAAGCGAAAGTTAGAATAGAGTAACGTTAGCCACAGGTTTGATATTTGTGAGGTAGGATTCCTTACCCTTTCTTTGTTAACATGATTTTTATATTGGCCTTGCAAATGTTTTAAAGAAAGGGCATGTTTACGAAAGAAAAGCATGTTTAAAAATAATAGCTTGATTTTAGCTATTGAAATTATAATGAACTGATTCATAAAGTTTAATGAATGATTTCTTAAGACAAGAGATCTTGCGAATCGGTAAACCGGCTGATGGCCTAGATAGAATGTGGAGACTGCATCCCTAGGGGCAGAACCCGAAACCCGGCCCGGGGGTGATAGGCTTGTACACGTGGTTGTGTAAGTAATTTATCATAGTATAAATTACATGCTGATGCCTGTAATGTGAAGATTTTCAGATATATTTCCTTTAAGAAAAAGGATATGAGGTTCTGGCTGTTGTGTTGGAACTGAATGTCTTATTTATTCATTTATTTATTTATTTACTTGCTTACTCATTTATTTATTTGTTTATAAAGTTATTTCAAAATATATCATACTGGGCCTTTCGCTCACGTTTTATTATTTTATAAATATTAACTCCTCTCAGGCGACTCTAGGAGCAGTGCGGAATAGGTGAGTAGTTGCTACCGTCCGGTTAAGTGAGGATTGTGTTCATCCTCCTGGCATACAAATATAAGAAGTGTAACTTCTGTAAACTTTGATCTTTAGATTTCTAGACTGTGGTTGATGGCTGTAATGTTATTTACATGTTCATGTATGTACAATGCTGCATATCCTGCAGGTGAAGCCCTGAGTGATGTTGAGGTTCAAGTTTAGACCTCTTCCTTTTAATGTATTTTCAAGGAAACGGAGGCTTGTTTAGGAATTTCCTTAATACTTTACTTTTGAATTTTGATTATTACTCATAATCGAGCCTCCACGTCACCGACCCCCGCCCCGGGGCATGACTGAGTGGTATCAGAGCCTTAGGTTTATAAACCACAAGATTGTACATACATGTGTGACATCAAGAATCCACTAAATAGTCTAGTTTCTTTTTAGTTAAAGGAGATGCCGCTGCGTTGTAGATTTGTTAATCAACCGGCACCACAGAATCAAGAATTCATGGATGCTGCTTTCCAAGGGATGGCCACTCGAGCTCAGAATGAGCGACTGGCCGAGGATAGGAAGCAGAGTTATTTCCGTGAATTTAGACGTGGACCTATCCCCACATTCAATAGTGAGGGAGGACCCCAGGAGGCAGAATATTGGTTCGATTCCATAGTTAAGCACCTGAACACCATGGAAGTGCCAGAGGAATATTGGGTAGAATTCACGGTGTATAAGATGGAAGGCCAAGCAAGTACTTGGTGGACATAGGTGAGGAGAAGGCTTGATGTTGCGGGAATGACCTGGGAGGAGTTTGAAGTTCTCTTCAATAAACAATACTTCCCACAGAGTTATCGGGATGAAAAGACGATGGAGTTTATGTCCTTGCAACAGGGCGATATGTCGGTGATGGAGTATAAGGCTAAATTCAATGACTTGTCCCGCTTTACGCCATCTCTGGTAGAGTCTGAGCATTTGAAATACCTTAAATTTGAAAAAGGCCTTAAGCATTCTATAAGGAGAGCATTGGTGGCTCTAAGAATTTGAAAATTTCAAGACTTGGTGGCTGCTGCTACAAGCATGGAGCAGGATAACCTGGCTTATCAGCAAAGCAAGGAAGTAGCTGGTCTTGTTTCTGC
Source organism: Morus notabilis (assembly GCF_000414095.1). Lineage (NCBI taxonomy): Eukaryota > Viridiplantae > Streptophyta > Magnoliopsida > Rosales > Moraceae > Morus > Morus notabilis. The sequence goes on from NW_010361515.1 coordinate 493,275, forward strand.
TTTTGGTGGACCTTATGCTTCAGGTGGGCCACAACATAATGGTAGAAGAAACCGCAATCAAGGACAGATTATCGGAGAAATGATTAGTGGTGGTAGCAGTTCTTTTAGAAATGACAATAGTGGTCCTTATAGACCCAAGTGCCATCATTGTGGGCAAATTGGTTACATTAAGAGAAACTGTCCTAATTAGAATCAGCCACAGACTCAATAGCCTCAAAGTGACACTTCTTATAGTCAGGGAAGGCCCCCGCAGTTCATGCCACCCTACCAGCCGCAGCTGCCAATGCCAATGCCATAGCCTCCTGTGCCAACCTACCATCCACCTCAATATCCACAGTTTCGACCTCAAGCGTCGGGACCTGTATAGATTCATCCGCCACAACAATATAGGCCAGGAATACAGAGGCCTAATATTGGTGATAAAGGGAAGGGGAAAGCGCATGGACAAGCTTCTACCCTGACGGGAGGTAGTTCTGGAGGATAGGCCAAAACACGGTGGTTGAAGGTATGATTCTAATCTCTCACTCATTAGCACATGTACTGTTTGATACTGGTACTACCCATTCGTTTATATTAAGCTCCTTTGTTCAAATTTTGAATCTGAAATCTGAGAGCTTGAAAACTCCGATGACTTTGAATTCCCCACTGGGATGTGTTGAGGTGATTAGTGTATGTAGATCGTGTGAAATCATGATTAAAGGTGAGCGATTGAGAGCTAACTTGATAATCCTTCCGATGAGTCTGTTTGACGTGGTACTCAGAATGGATTGGTTAGCAAGATACGGTGCGATTGTGTAATGACCGGAAAAAAATTTAGGTCTAATCCGGACATTCCAGTATTTGACTAAAATTCTTTCCGGAATAGTAAGTAGTAGAATTTTGATGTAATCAAAAAAATATTATGTAGAAACTTTATGTACGTGGTAAATTTCCCGAAATATGTAAAGTTATAATACAAATATTCTTACAAAGGAAATTCGTAAATATCACTTATAAATAGTGAGATATTAGTTAAAAGTTAAAAAATTTTAGCGGGTATATTTTAGTTATGAAAAATTGAAATATTTGGTATGTGACCAAATAACCAGCTAAAAAAAAGAGTAGAAATATTAGAAGTAAGGAAAATAGCAAAAGTTCCTGAAACAGAATTCTCCCGAGTCAATTTAAGCAGGAAACTGCTAAAAAAATGAGTACCGCAAGGATACACGGTATAGGAAATTCTGAATCAATTAAGATGATAATTTCAGAAAAAGAAATTGACTAATGAGATACCCAAGAGAATTGGGTTGAACATGAGAAGTTTGACCCAGGATACTCGACAGTCCAAAAAAAAGCAGGCTGAACAAAGTTATAATATACATATATATATATATTACATAAATGATAATTTCTAAGTACGTTTCTTAAGAAATATTATTATTATATTCATTTATGCCCTTAAGAACGTGAAGTGAAGGAATTAGAAGCCACCTTGTTTTATTTGCCTAAGTGTGGCCGACTAAGAAGAAAAAGAGAAAAACCAAGTTATATATATATATATATATAAGATCCTTTCCATGTACGTTAGTACGTTTTAAAAAAAAAGGTAAAAATAATTGTTACCGTGAGGTGGATTATTAAACCTCACATGCAGATGTAACACTTGGCATTGATTTACGTTTGAGCTCATCAGCTTGATGACTCACGCTTAAGTGGATAACTCACATTGTAAAATCACTTAAGTTTACTAAGGCCATTACAATTACTCACGTTATGTACTCGTGAGTGTAAGACATAATATAGAAAAGAAAGAAAACAAAAACAAAGCAGAGAGAGAGATTCGTAAAAAAAAAAAAACCAGAGAGTTGCTAGAGAGAGACAGAGAAAGGAAAAAACCTCAACTTCTAGAGGTAAGATTTTAGACTTAAAAATGAGAATTCTATGATTTCTTGAGTTAGATGAATAGTAACCCATCTCAGAAAACTTCCGTTAAAGTAAAAATCAAAACTGAGGTTTTGTAGAGCATCGTAATAGGAGTTTAACGGTGTAAGTGTTAAGACGATTGAATAAAGTTTTGGTGGATTTCTATCGAAAATCCGTGAGCCTAGATTAAGAAAGAACATATGTTTTGTTCAATTTTATGTTGGAATCTGTGTTCAGGAATGTAAATCTTGACTCCAGGTACCGAAATCAGAAGTAGAACGAGTTATTAAAAACTCGGGAAACGAGAAAAATAAGGCGAAACTCTGCCAAAATTTAGTTTGAGTAATTTGAACTAAAACTGGATTTCAAGAGAAATATGGGATTAAAGTGTGAAAAGAAAGATGTTTCGATAATCGGTGATGGTTAGAAACCGAATATAACGAGAATTCACAGTTTTGGACCGAAATTGAAGATTAGGCCCATGACTGAGTAATTTGCATGATTTTAGTGCAAATTCTTGAGATAGGAAATGGTTTGAGGTTGAATACCAAACATAAGGATTGTAGACTTTTCTGAAGTAAATTTCAATGTAATTATTGATCTTAGATTTTGAATCTAACGATCGAAAAATTTATGCAATACGGCTGATTAACGGTTGAAGTTGGAAAGCGTCAAGGGAGACAAAGGACGCGTTGTTAGCAAAACTTTGGTAAGTACAATAGTTTTTCTATGGCTATATCACGAACAAGCTTACTTTT
>NW_010361515.1:496313-518532 GCF_000414095.1 Morus notabilis
TTCGAAGGAAAGGTTATTATGAGACTATGAAAGAAATGAAACCGTGACTGAGCTGGATTGGTTAGCTACCCCACTCCTCACTGGTTATGCGCGCTATGGTACAACAAGACAGGGCCCATAAGAAGTAAAAGACAAGAAAATGAAAAACAGAAACCATTCCATATAAAGGTACGGTATCTGTAAAGAAGAATGAAAAGAATGAGAAACACGAAATGAAAGTCGTTCAGAACGTGAAAATACGATGTGAACGACTAAAATGAGACGAAAGCAGAACAAAGAATGTAATGAAAGAAGAAGAACATAAGCCATACATGTTTTAGTAGTACAGAATGTATTATGATATATGACATGAATGCATATATGGGTATGCATAATTATTGCATCTGTTATGACCTATTGATACTTGCTGAGCGAAAGCTCATTAAGTTTGTTCGTGTTGTAGGAAGCTCGGGTTAGGCACCGGCTCCCTGAAACTTGTTGTTGGGCATGCGGAGAGGATGCAGCAGTGGAGTGTGGGCAAGTGGGTTGTGGATGCATCACGTGTTTTGGAAATGCTGCTGAACATTATGTGTAAAATAAAATAATGTTTTATGTATTTTAATGACTAATGTACAGAATGCTGTTAGAATGCTACAGCATTTTAGGAATAGTTGAAAACAGAAGGCTAGCTAAATGCTACAGCATTTAGACGTACATGGAAAAAAAAAAGTTGGCCTGAATTTTAAGAAGTTATAATTAGGGTCGTCATAGAGATTAAGAAATGGTAAATATGAGCATAGGATGATGACCAAAAGTTAGGGTCGTCACAGATTGTTGATTGCTACCATAGGAGAGTGACCTTAATGACTAATTCTGGAGCGATGATTACCTATTAAGCAGACATGAATCTAGTCCTGGAGGAATGACTGCTTAGATACAGTGTTGGGGACGTAGGAACTTAGCATGTTTCTCTTTCCTTTTTGCTCTAGAAGGTGAACCCATGGTAATTGGAGATAATGCGAGAATTCCTATGGTGGATGAATTCACGGATGTATTTCTTGATGAGTTACCCGGTTTACCGCCAGATCAGGAGATTGAATTATGTATTGACTTGATTCTGGGAACGACACCCATCTTTATTCCTCCTTACTGAATGGCACCTGCGAAAATGAAAAAATTAAGAAAACAGCTCAGGGAGCTAACGAAAAAAGGGTATATCAAGAACAGTACCTCCCCTTAGGGTGCACCTGTTTTGTTTGTGAAGAAACACGATGGATCTCTTCGGTTGTGCATTGACTATCGTCAATTGAATAGGGTAACTGTGAAGAATAAATACCCACTGCCGAGGATCGATGAGTTGTTCAATCAATTGGGTGGATCACAGTATTACTCTAAGATTGACTTGAGGTCTGGATATCATCAACTGAAGATTAAGGAGGAAGACATTCTGAAAACTGCCTTTAGAACTCAATATAGGGATTTCGAGTTTCTAGTAATGCCTTTCGGGCTGACGAATGCGCCAGATGCGTTTATGGATCTAATGAACCGTGTCTTCCGGCCATACTTAGATCAATTCGTGATCGTCTTTATTGACGATATTCTGATTTACTCGAAGACTTGAGAAGAACATGAGCAGCATCTGAGAACTGTTCTTCTGACTCTTCGTGAACACCAGTTGTATGCGAAGAAAGAGAAGTGCGACTTCTGGCTGACGGAAGTGAAGTTTCTTAGTCATGTGATATAAGGACAAGGAATTTCTGTAGATCCTTCTAAGATCGAGACTGTGCTACAGTGGGAAAGGCCGAAGAATGTGGCGGAGATTCAAAGTTTCCTCAGACTAGTAGGATACTATCGGTGTTTCGTTAAGGACTTTTCGAGCATTGCGGCATTGATGACTCGGCTGACCAAGAAAGAAGTCAAATTTGAATGGGACGCTGAATGTGAACATGTCTTTCAGGAATTGAAGGCAAGACTGACAAGCGCACCAGTCTTGACTATACTCGATAGTGATGAGCCATATAAGGTATATTCTGAAGCCTCAGGGGTGGACTTGGTTGCATCTTGATGCAAGGTGGACGTGTTATAGCCTACGTATCTCGTCAACTGAAGCCACATGAATGGAACTACCCCACTCATGACTTAGAATTAGCAGCGGTAATATTTGCTCTGAAGATATGAAGATGCTATCTCTGCGGAGTAAAGTTTCAGGTCTTCTCTGACCATAAGAGTTTGAAGTACATGTTCACTCAGAAAGATCTAAATCTCAGGCAGAGAAGATTAGTGGAATACATGGAAGATTACGATTTTACGCTGCAATACCATTTTGGAAAAGCTAATGTGGTAGCTGATGCCCTTAGTAGAAAGACTATAGGAATTATGGCGTCACTGGCTTTGGAAGACTGGAAAATGACTGAAGTTGTGAGCGATTATAATCTTCAGTATTACGAGGATTATAACTAGGCAGTGGTGTATAATTTAATCTCCACACTGGCCCTTGTGCAACAAGTTAAGCAGAATCAATGGCATGATCCTCATCTCCAAGGAATCTGGATTCGAATCCAGAATGGAGAGCAGCTTGAGGATTGGAGAATCTGAGAGGATGAAATGTTGTACTTTCGTGACCGCCTAGCTCTTCCTAAGGTGGATGAGATCAAGAAGGCAATTTTGCATGAGGCCCATAAGTCACGTTACGTTATTCATCTGGGAAGTACCAATATGTACCAGGATCTAAAAAGAAAATACTGGTGGAGAGGCATGAAGAAATACATTCGCGGATATGTCTCATAATGTGTAACTTGTCTCCGGATCAAAGTTGAACATCAGAAGCCTGCTGGAGAATTACAGCCTCTACATGTGCTGGGATGGAAATGGGAACACATCACGATGGATTTTTTTATGGGACTTCCGAGGATTGAGCAGAAGCACAATGCCATCTAGGTGGTGGTGCATAGGTTGATGAAATCTGCGCATTTCATATTGTTTCGTGCAACGTATTCTCGGAAGATTCTGGCAGAATTGTATTTGGAGCACATCGTGAGACTTCATGAAGTACCGTTATCCATTACGTCAGATCGCGATAGTCGTTTTAATGCAAGGTATTGGAAAAGTTTTTAGGAAGCCATGGGAACAAAGTTGAATTTTAGAACAACATTTCATCCTCAGACTGATGGGCAATTTGAAATAGTTATTCAGATTCTTGAGGATATGCTTCGTGCTTGTATTCTGGATTTTGGTGGAAACTGGAAGAAATACCTTCACCTTGCTGAGTTTGCTTACAACAACAACTATCAGGCCAGTATCGACATGGCTCCGTTTGAAGCTCTGTATGGTCGACCTTGTAGATCACCTGTTTGTTGGCTGGAACCGGAGGATTAACTTACTACTGGACCAGAAGTGATTCAAGAGAACAACGAGAAGATAACGGGGATTCGGGAGCGACTGTTAACAGCTCAAAGTCGTCAGAAGAGCTATGTTGACAAAAGGCGTAAGCCTTTGGAATTCCAAGAAGAGGACTTCGTTTTGTTGAAGGCTTCCCCACGCAAAGGAGTTGTTTAGTTTGGAGTAAAAGGGAAACTTGGGCCAAGGTACGTGGGATCATTCCCGATCGTGCAATGAGTTGGTGTCATGGTGTACCGCCTGGCTTTACTGCCTGAGTTATCTCACGTGTATGATGTGTTCCATGTCTCCATGCTTTGTAAATGTCAACCTGATCCGGAAGCTGTGGTACAATGGTATGACGTTCCGCTACAGTATGACGCGACATACGAGGAGGCACCAGTTCAGATTCTTGATCGAAAGATGAAGAGTTTGCGTCATCATGAGATTCCATTAGTGAAGGTTTTATGGCAGCACCATAGAGTTGAGGAAACAACATGCGAGCTTGAAATGACGATGCAAAAGTATTACTCGCATATGTTTACATTCGAAGGTAAGTCCTAATTTTAAGGATGAAATTCCTTAAGAGGGTGGAGTTGTAAGACCCCGAATAATTAAACGGGATTAATTAAGGTAATTAAGATTTATTAGTGTGTCTAATATGATTTAAATTATTATTTATTATTTATTAAATATTTTTGACGTGTAAATTTAAATAATTCTAAGGTATTTAAATATTTTCAGTATTTACATTTTTCCCCAGAAGTGTGTGTAGACACATTTTCTAGACTGTCATTTTAAATATTTGGACACATGTTTTTCTTTTTCTTTTCCTTTCTTTCATTTCCTTCCCGTGCATCCATTTCTCTCTCTCTTTCCCGTCGTTCTCACTCTCTCTCCCGTTCAAATCTTCACCAAATCAACCGGATCTTGAACCAAGAAAGGATTTAAAGAAGTTTTCAACGTCAAAAGAAAGATTTGAGGTAAGATTTCTAAAAAACCCTCTCTTCAATCTCAGATTTTGTATATTAGAAAACCTATTTTGGTTCAAAACGGATTTTGAGTAAAATCACGGTGGAAATTGGGGATATTTGATTCTTTAGACTTGATTAGTCATTTGGAACCTGGATCAGGTGATTTTCCCTTGAAATTGGGGATTTCTGATTGGAACTCAAAATTGCAGGTTTTGTGCTGATTTTCTTCGGATCGACCATGTTGGCCATCCTACCCTGATTCCACCGATCGACCTATGCGGTCGACCGGTTTACACTCCATCAGGTTGACCTGTACGGTTGACCGAAGTGCACACCACCAGTCGACCGGTGGTGTTGCACTACTCTGTTACCAGTCGACCGGTATACACGGGGTTTGACCCTCTTTTGACCTCAATTTTTGAGGAAAACCTAAATTAGCTTCATTTGGGGACCTAGAGTGAATGCATTAGCTTCTTTAATCCATATTTTGAGATTAAAAACCCTTGGAATGATGATTTGAAACATGAAATGGTTTATGAAACCGGTAAATGAATTATGGCACACTAATAGGAAATAAAAGGATATAATTGAGATTGAAATTGCTTTAGGAATGAGAATCAGATCCTAAAGTGTTGTTTTATATCAATGCCAGCTGCGGACTCGGATTGAGGGGCTTGAAGAAGCGAAAGCCGGAATAGTGTAACGCTAGCCACAGGTTTGATATTTGTGAGGTAGGATTCTTTACCCTTTCTTTGTTAGCCTGATTTTTAAAGAGTTTTGGCCTTGCAAATGTTTTAAAGAAATGGCATGTTTGCGAAAGAAAAGCATGTTTAAAAATAATAGCTTGATTTTAGCTATTGATATTATAATGAACTGATTCATAAAGTTTAATGAATGATTTCTTAAGACAAGAGATCTTGCGAATCGATAAACCGGCTGATGACCTAGATAGGATGTGGAGAGTGCATCCTTGGGGACAGAACCCGAAACCCGGCCCGGGGGTGATAGGCTTATGCACGTGGTTGTGTAAGTAATTTATCATAGTATAAATTACTTGCTGATGCCTATAATACGGAGATTTTCAGATATATTTCCTTTGAGAAAAAGGATGTGAGGTTTCGGCTGTTGTGTTGGAACTGAATGTCTTATTTATTCATTTATTTATTTACTTGCTTACTCATTTATTTATTTGTTTATAAAGTTATTTTAAAATATATCCTACTGGGACTTTCGCTCACGTTTTATTATTTTATAAATATTAACCCCTCCCAGACGACTCTAGGAGCAGTGCGGAGTAGCTGAGTAGTTGCTACCGTCCGGTTAAGAGAGGATTGTGTTCATCCTCCTGGCATACAAATGTAAGAAGTGTAACTTATGTAAACTCTGATCTTTGAATTTCTCGACTGTGGTAGATGTCTGTAATGTTATTTATGTGTTCATGTTTGTACAATACTGCATATCCTATGGGTGAAGTCATGAGTAATGTTGAGGTTCAAGTTTAGACCTCTTCCTTGTAATATATTTTCAACGAAACGGAGGCTTGTTTAGGAATTTCTTTAATACTTTACTTTTGAATTTTGATTATTACTCCTAATCGAGCCTCCACCTCACCGACCTCCGCCCCGGGGCGTGACACTTTCACTCAGAATAGGAAAAGTAAAAACTGGTATTGAGGAGATATCCACACTCTGTTTGTACTTGCATGATTTGCGTTAATATTTAAATATTGAGGCTTTCTGCGTCAATGAGAACACTCGAAAAGAAAAAATGAAAAATATTAAAAAAAAAATCTGAAGCCCGTACCATTCAAAGTTTTACGCACCTTTTCACATTAACGATGTATTACATTTTAACGCTGAATATTAGATAGGAAATTATGTGACCTCCTTTTGAATTTCAATATCTTATTTACAAAAAAAATAAAAATAAAAAATAAAAAAAAATTCAACATCTTACAAATAGTTCAAACACAACAGTCTGATTAGTTAAGTTCATTTAATCTGTGATCGTTGGATCATAATCCTCAACTCTACGTGTCGACAAACACATCACGTGCGAAATTTTCTATTTATGTCCCCATCCAATTACCTTCCCATGTTTTCTTCTCGCATTTATTTTCTCGCTAGACTTGACCTTCTGAGGCGCATACGACCACCAAAATCCTCATGTGCGTACCGTGCAGTAAGGAGAAGTTACACTGTCAATATTTGTTGTCATAAAAAAAATCCAAGTATTCCACCGGACGTGCTTTTTGTGGCTAATTATTATTTAGGGGAATTTTAGTATGCAGTAATTTTAAATATGAGAATGAAAATCTATAAAATTATCATGTTTAGTATAAGAATTCTAATTTTTAAATTCTTAAAAAAGTAAATACTATGAAATTCACTTTCCCTTAATTTGAGGTAATTTGATTACCACCCAATAGGGTGATATTCAAATGCCCAAGAGTCTAACTAAACGTGGGAATCTCATATAAAGCCAAAAGCCACCATCACAGCTAGACCACCACAGCCACCAACGACTAACCACGCCCCGCGCCAGCCGCCATCACTCAGCCCAACCATTGTCGGCCTTCGTCACAAAACAAGCACCTCGTTGTCCTCCTTCACGTGAATTCCAACACCTCGTCGTCCTCCGTCGTGAAACCAACACTTGGCCGGCCTCCTTCGTAAAACCCAGCATCTCACCGATCTCTCTCGGGCGAAACACAACACCTCGCCAGCCTCCGTCGCGAGAAACCCGACACCTCACCGGCCTCCGCCGCAAGAAAAGCCTTAGCGTCGTACAACACCCCTCCGTCTTAGGGCCCCCCTTCGTCACTCGTCGTCGTCCACCCACCCCTAAATCGAGAGAGAAAGAGAGAGATAGATTGAGATTTTGTTTTGTAGGTTCAAATATAAAGTTGAAATTAAAATTAAAATTTTTATGAGAGTAAATACTATAGTAAAAAATTTGAATTATGATTGAATTTATTTTTTTTTAAAACGAGGTATCTGCTTAAAAATGGTTAGAATTTTAAAAGTGACAAAAATGGTTAGAATTTTAGAAGAATCATTGAATTAAAGGAGTCAAAGGGATGAATTCTCTAATTTCCTTCCTTTGTGCGTCTAGTCACCCCAAAATAATCGATAATTAGATAAGAATTTGCTCCTCTTGACTCATCTTTTGAGTTTTGTGCTTCTCTTTTAGAATCTTAGGATCTGTTTAGAATATATATTCAAATTATAATTTTTTATTTTGACGTTTGAAATTTAAATTTTTTATTAGTGAAATATATTGTAGTAAAATTAATGATTTAAATTTAAGTATATGAAATTTGTAAGTGGAATATACTATAGTAAAATTAATGATTTGAACTTGAGTATATAAAACAAATAAGCCCTCATACTTTTTAAGTTGTTGATTATAACGAGAGGAGGTAAAAAAGAAATAAATTTTTATAATATCGATAAAAGGACATAAATCTTTTTCCCCTGTTAGTAAAATGAATGTCATTCCTATAAATTTTAGGTTGTTGTTAATCCAACAGACAAATTCAAAGTGTACAAGGGGAAAAAATGTCTGTATACACAGATATATATACATATGTACAAATGTAATACAAATTGTCAAATCAAATAAATAATATACAAATTGTCAGATCAATATATTTGATAATTATTAATTAGATTGTATATTCAGTGCAATTCAGAAACGAAACTAGTGATAATATTATAAATAAATAAGATGTGCTAACTACTATCATTATTGCTGCTGATACATGTAGAAACAATAGCTATTGTGGGGCGAGAGCTACATAATATTGGTTGTAATGTCTTATGCCTAAGATTCCATAAGATAGTGCCATCTATCTACATATATGAATCTATCTACATATACGAGTCACGTCATTAAATTTTTATATTTAAAAATGATCATTTATAATCATTAAAAACTCGTCAATATATAAAAATATACATATATATATATATATATATAGGACAATGGACATGTCAACATCAAAGCTTATACGCATTTCTTCAATATATACGTACGTATTCCTACACATATCATCATGAGCTTACTAATTTAAATTTTTCTTATCACATGTGCTTATTTTTCTAATAATTTTGATAATGTATCAGTTTTTCCCGACATTTTTGTAGATTCTATGCTCTGTACTTCTAGACGTATCTAGATTCTTCATTTCATTGTCCTAAAGTCAAGTAAACGAGGAGCAAGGAAAAAAGAAAACGATGTCAACTTCAAGCCAATAGCTGTAAGGATATAAAAGAAATTTGTCTAAACATTTCCTTTTGCTGAATAATTGGAGCTAACAAAATAGATATATTATCTCTTTGGCTAGAAATTTAAATTAACTATTCAGTGCCCAACTGACATATATATGAAAACTATTCGCCCTCGAGATTCCCTTGAATTTATTTTGTCATTTTGGAACGAACAAAAAAATAGTACAAATATGTCAATGAAAGGGTATTTCGAATACATTACGATTAATTGTTCAAAATCTTTTTATATTATATATTTAACCTAAAGACATTTGGTTGGCGAACAAATATAATACGCATGGGCAAAATTTGCTAAGATCATGTCATTAAGGGATTCCACTCTATAATTCAGGAGGCCAGCCCAAGACTCCTAGTATTTCTTCTACTTATTGCCAAGCAAAAAAGAAAAGAAATTAAATGAGGCTTTTGGGAAAGCATCTAATAACTTTTCTTTTTTTCTCACTAATTAACCATGACAATGCACCAGGAAAAAAAGAAAGAAGGTATGCCTATCCCCAGTAGTACCAAGCTGGTCGATCGAGTTACTTCTCCTTGGCAGCTGATTAGCTGATTAGTTTAATCATAAATTAATTTTTGGTAATACATTGAACAATATTGGATTTATTTTGTGATATTCATCAATCTCTTAAGGCACAAAGTCAAGAAAGGGTAAATTACACGGTCCCATATCGTTTAGAGATAGAGATAGATTCTGATTCATAATGAAAGACACCACTTTGTAATGGTATGAGGCTTTTTGAGAGAATGCCAAGAACCAAACCGTACAGGTTTAGACCCAAAGCGGATTATATCATTACCAAGTGAAAGTGTATGTTACATGTAACAAGTGGTAACAAGTGAGACGATTCAAACATGTTAAATCTGATGTTACGTCCGATGTTCCAGATGATGTTGGAACACTGTCTGAAAGATGACTTAATTAATTAAGATCCGAATTTCTTACTGTTCAAATTGTTCGAGTAGAATAAAGTGTAGAAACCAAAATAGACACGCAATATGGTATCGCAGTTCGGTGCGCACACCTACTCTGCGGGGCCACGCCCAGACAATAAACAGTTTCACTATACTTCAAGAATTACAACATTGACGGACTTATTCACTCAAGGACTCCCTTCTAGACTATGATGCCGCTGTGATGAAATCGCACAATAACTCTGTTTAGCGTGCACCACACGTCTTCTAAACTGCACGGCGAACTCCCTTCGACCGACAAAGCTTCCTCCCGAAAGCAACAAATCCCTCTCTCAAAGGACGATCTCAATAACGCACAATGCTCACAAAAAACTCACAGACTCTTTTCTGAAAATATTCTATAAAACCTCTCTACCGCCTGAGCAACCTGAAGCTTCTTCAATTATAGACCTTCTAAAACTCTACTTCTTTCACGTTAATCACATACCCCATAACAAATCTCCTAATCCAACTAGATAGCTTATTCAAATTCTTTTCACGATCTTCTCCAAGTAATATGTATGCTATCTTATCTACACAAACAAATTTACTTCATTATCACCACGTGCACAATATCTTTACAATGGCTTAGTTATCACCTTGGCTCCATATTAATCACCTCGCGTAAATTCAAGTAGCAATATATATATATATATATATATATATATATATTTAAAGATGATGCCTTTGAAGTATATCTCGTAGAGACCCAATTGAAACAAACCAATGCACATTCGGATAATACATCTCCTTTTCAAATCCGAATCACTCCTTTAAAATAGCTACTTAATCTCCACATTATCTCTTTCTAGAATCCCATTTAAATTCAAATAACCAATACCTTTTCTTTATCTCTCCAAATCTCAACCAATATCTTATCTTCCATTGACCAAGCCTTTATCTTTATCTCTTCAAATCTCAACTCAACAAAATATGTAACTTTAACTTCAAATCTGATTCGAATTCTTCTTCCGCAATTTGAAATCTTCTTGAACCTATTTTTTGAATTTTTACAAGATTGCCAATAAATTGCCAACTAATAAAAATACCTAACAATCTCTCCCTTTGGTATTTTTTGGCAAAACTAACAAATGATCCTAAAAATTCAAAAAACGTAAAGGATTACATTGTTCTCCCCCTTTTTGACAAAAATAAGCCAAAGACACAACGAAAAAATAATAAAAAAAATTACACCCTAGAATCGTCTTCAGCAGTTGATGTCGCAGATCATGTTGTAACATTAGTTGGAACACTCGGTGCAACACTTTGCACTAGATATCTTCGAGGGCATTGATCTCTATAGCTTACTCCCCCTGAATTTTTCCTGTGTCTTACTTCCCCTAAATTAGTACATGCTTCTAAAGAAGTATAAGCCTTACGACATCTCAAATCAGATTTCTTTACCCACACACGTCTAGAAAAATTATTTTTCACATCAATCTTCACGTTAGGTGTCTTCTTTGAGTTTGCGGAATTTGGTGGATTAATAAACATACCTTTCTTCAAAGCATTTAAATACTTGTAGCATCTCGGTCTTATGTGGCCAGGTAAACCACAATAATGGCATGTGGGGACAAACCTTCTATGTCGAGGGGATGAGATAGTAACCTTCTTACTGGAGGAAGTCGGAGGCTTAGGAGCAGGCGTCTTCTTCACAAACACTGTTTTGGATGTTGAGCTCTCACCAATATAGCCAAGGCCATGTCAATCACCACTTGCTTTTCCTATTGAGAGAATGTGATCTAATTTTGAGGTGCCCGAATTCATCATCTTCAATGACTTTTGAGTGTGCTCCAATTCACCTATTGTCTCCTACAGCTTTTTCTCCTTTTCAACAGCCCAAAATTCATAGTTTATAGCAGCCCTCTTAAGTACATCCTTCTCTTTAATAAGCTCATCGACTCGTTCCCGCAAAGACTTATTCATTTTAACCACCAAAACCCATTTGTTGAACATGGTTTCATATGCCTCCTGGATTGTCTCCTCAGTCAGTTCTTCACCATTGCTGGAACAGTCAGAATCTGAAAAATCTCCGTTTTCATCTGGTTTTCCAGAGTATGTTGCAGATGATGTTGTAACATGAGCTGTGACACGATCTGTAACACTGCAGTTTGGAACATCTTGGTAGACATTGAACGCAACATAGTTGTTCACATGATCATCATCTTTCTGGTTGCCTTCAGAAACCTCATCACTCCATGTGACGTTGAGAGACTTCTTCCTCTTTTTGAGAGTGTTAGCACACTCAGACTGAATGTGACAGTAACCATCGCACTCCCGGCATTGAATTCTCCTATTCTTCTTCTTATCATTGGAGGAATTTGTAGCTCCATTATATTTCTAAAAATTGTTGGAGTTGTTGAAAGTTGGAGTTTGGTTCTTCTCGTTGAATTTTTTCATCACCCTGTTGAAGTTTTTAGTCAATCGAGTAAGAGACTCCGTTAAGTCTTCATCTTCTTATTCAACATTATCTTCCACTTCGGCTTGGAAAGCAATCCCCTGAGAAATCTCTGTCTCCTTCTTATTTTGACTCAGATTCATTTCAAATGTCCTCAGTGATCCCATCAATTCATCAAGTCTCATAGTTTCAGTGTCTTTTGCCTCTTCAATGGCAGTGACTTTGTAGGCAAATCTCTGTGGTAATGATCTCAACGTCTTGCTGACAAGTTTTGCCTCGGGAATTTTTTCACCAAGAGCAAAGGATTCATTAGCTATATCACACAACCGTGAATTAAATTCAGAAATAGTTTCAGTTTCATGCATTCGAAGAGTTTCGAACCTGGTTGTGAGCATATTCAATTTTGATTGTCTGACCGCAGATATTCCTTCATGAGCCACCTCTAGAATCTCCCATGCTTCTTTTGCTGATTCACATGTGGATATCATTTTGAACTGGTGAACATCCACTCCATTGAATATTGCATTGAGCGCACGTGAGTTGTAGTTGGCCAACCTATCTTCATCAGTGCTCCATGACTCTTCAGGCTTGAGAATATCCTTTCCTTCTGCATCCTTTGTTTCTGGATGCTTCCATCCGATCAGGATTGCACGCCATGCTCTTTCATCTTGAGCCTTGATGAAAGCCTTCATCCGAGCCTTCCAATATGAATAATTCGAACCATCGAGCAGAGGGGGACGTACAAATGAACCTCCTTCCTTCAAAAAATTCATTCCAAACATAACATATTAATTCTCCAAGATCTCACCGAACTTATGGTCAGTGAACCGCTTACCACTTATTAGATCTGATGTTATGTCTTATGTTCCAAATGATGTTGAAACATTGTCTGGAAGATAACTTAATTAATTAAGATCTGAATTTCTTACTGTTCAAATTGTTCGAGTAGAATAAAGTGTAGAAATCAAAATAGACACGCAATATGGTATCGCAGTTCGGTGTGCACACCTACTCTACGGGGCCACGCCCAGACAATAAACAGTTTCACTATACTTCAAGAATTACAACACTGACGGACTTATTCACTTAAGGACTCCCTCCTAGACTATGATGCCGCTGTGATGAAATCGCACAATAACTCTGTTTAGCGTGCACCACACGCCTTCTAAACTGCACGGTGAACTCCCTTCGACCAACACAGCTTCCTCCCGAAAGTAACAAATCCCTCTCCCGAAGGATGATCTCAATAACGCACAAGGCTCACAAAAAACTCACAGACTCTTTTCTGAAAATATTCTATAAAACCTCTCTACCGCCTGAGCAACCTAAAGCTTATTCAATTATAGACCTTCTAAAACTTTACTTCTTTCACGTTAATCACATACCCCATAACAAATATCCTAATCCAACTAGATAGCTTATTCAAATTCTCTCCACGATCTTCTCCAAGTAATATGCACACTATCTTATCTACACAAACAAATTTGCTTCATTATCTCCACGTGCACAAAATCTTCACAATGGCTTAGTTATCACCTTGGCTCCATATTAATCACCTCGCGTAAATTCAAGTAGCAATATATATATATATATATATATATATATATATTTAAAGATGATGCCTTTGAAGTATATCTCGTAGAGACCCAATTGAAACAAACCAATGCACATTCGGATAATACATCTCCTTTTCAAATCCGAATCACTCCTTTAAAATAGCAACTTAATCTCCACATTATCTCTTTCTAGAATCCCATTTAAATTTAAATAACCAATGCCTTATCTTTATCTCTCTAAATCTCAACCAATATCTTATCTTCCTTTGACCAAGCCTTTATCCTTATCTCTTCAAATCTCAACTCAATAAAATCTGCAACTTTAACTTCAAATCTGATTCGAATTCTTCTTCCGCAATCTGAAATCTTCTTGAACCTATTTTTTGAATTTTTACAAGATTGCCAATAAATTGTCAACTAATAAAAATACCTAACAAAACATAAAATCTTTTGATGGTAGTTTTGAGAAAAATATAAAAATAAATATAAATCTTTTGATGGTAGTTTTAGAGATTTCAATATAAAATAAATATAAATAAAGTCAAATGGCTAATAAAAACGTGTATATATATATACGGGTTTTTAATTATTACGTTTTCATCTGTGGTCGCCTATAAATATAAAAATTTAATGACGTGTGATAAAAAGCTAATTTCGTTAATTATCATTATTTTTGTAATTAACTGTTCAATAATAATAACTATCGAATTAATATCTTATGACAAAAAAATAATACATATTGATGAGTAAATATTAAAGTAACTATTAAAACTTAACTTTATAGCACTATACAATTGATACCACCAGCCGGCGGCCACCATATTTTGACGGCCACTATATATATTAATTTTGTAGCATTATACAATTGACGACACCGGCCACCACCTCTTGATGTGCTTTTATTTTTATTTATTTATTTATTTATTTTGCTAAAAGTAAAACTGTAAAATTACTGGAAACATCTCAAATTTTGGCAAGAATGACCACTTTATAATTTACATGATCAATGTCACATAAACATAGGAAAAATGAAAAACACACCAAATTAACACGGACATTCTTTCTGCTGATCCTGATGTGTTGCGCAATAAATGTCACCACTACGATAGCACATAGCTACCCATTTTATACGAATGGCGTATACACCCACCTGAAACATTGAGAAGCGTGCTCCATCACTCAAGTGCAATCTCTAAAGTGATCCAAAAAAGACAGCAAAATGGGGTCCATCTTTTGGCAACATTCGCATCATGAACCATTTCCACATCATATAGTGCAAGCTAATACATATATACATACATATTTTTATGCAATATATATATATACACATATATATTATTAGCCTTTGTGTAAATGGCTGTGGAGAAAACGTTATTGTAATATATGAAAAGGGAAAAAAAAAAATTTATTTGGCTATTGTCCAATAATGATCTCGAGTAGTCATGGAAAGTTCCTCAGCTTTAATTAGTCAAAACCAATGGAATATCAAGTGGAGCATGAAAATAACTCTTCCTGCAGGTTTGCAAGCACGAGCGTGGTATATTTTTGTGCTTGTTTGTATTCATGCATTTCTTCATTTTTTGTCCTTATATGGATTAATTATTCGCATGCTTCTTGTAACAAAGTGTTTTATTTCGAGAACTCCACATTTTATGAATAAATCCACGAGGTACTACTCTTCAGGTATATATGAAGCAATGACAAGCATTAATGTTAAAGCTTGAAGATTCCACAGCTCATGTGTTGCCAAAATGTTGAATGGTGAAGTGCTTTTTTAGAATACTAATACATTAATCAATACCGTTGGCCTACCTCTCCTACCAATTAATTAATTAAACTCATTAATTATGTATAGCATGTTAAATATATATATATATATATGTTATTAAGCTACATGGTTCTCTTTTTAATTTGGAAGTAATAACAAAAATTAACAACATACAATATTAGCACTCAAGCGTTAATTATATAGAAACAGATAATATTTCATTATTTTTATTTGCTAATGACCGAGATAAAGCATCTTATACATAAGTGATTAATTATTATATTCTGTAACTTCCACATCGAAAAGAACTAATTCGTAATCAAAATTAAGTTGAATTCCGATATGAGAACCATCAATATAAGAGTAAACACAGCAAAGGAAATAAAAAAAAAAAATTGTTAATTTCAGATTCTACAAGATTATATCATGGAATTCTAATAAGGAAGAAATTGACATGTTCGTGTTTCTTTCTTTTCAGAAGAAATGGACATCTCAACAGCAATATTATTCTCATATGTCATTACATGGATATAATCAAATTAATTAATCGTGTTACTCTAGCTAGAGCTCTTGTAAGACTTTTTTTGTTTTCCTTTTCTTTTCTTTTTAATAAATCTTTGCTTAATTATATGAAAAAAAAGACTAGCTAGAGCTGATCATTATAGTATTGCTTATATCGCATAATATATATATATATATATATTTCCATTTCTAATACATAAGACAAAACTTGCGAAACTAATTAATCAAAATCCTTTTTATTGATCTAACTTCGAACTATAAACCTGTTTCTTTCTTCTTCTTTTTTTGTGTTTTTTATATTGGTGTTACTATATGCTTGTGAATGATCAATTGTGATGCAATATATAGCGTCATGATATCGCCTGAAGAGCGTGTGGGACAAAGTCATTAGTGGGTGGGAAGTGTAATCTCCAAAAGTACTGATAGATCAAGAAAAGACACAAAAGAGTGGGGTCCTTTTAGTAGTACTCTTCTTATTGTTATTGCAATATTCGATTATCTGATCAGACCGATTCAGATCCAGAGGCATTTGCTAATTAAGCCCGACTGTGTGTACAATATTATGACTCGCATCAATACTAATTTGCTCATTCTATTTTGGAATTCCTTTGCCGTTAGAATTTCTGACTTTGGACCATATTCTTATTGCTCGTTTATGATCTGAAACTTTGCAAACTGTTTTTGACCAAGTACGTACGGCTGTTTATGGATACAGATTATTATGTAACAGCGGAATATATTGGAGGAAAGAAAAGGATTTTTCAGATTTTAGCATTTATACGACAAAATTAATTTGATTGTATGTTCAAAAGTACTATCAACTATACTCAGCTAATTCTATCAATTTATACAGTTTTATAACCTTTTTTTGGTATATATATAAACGATCGAGCTTTCATCAAACTTGCTATTGGGGGCAACAAATTATGTTATTCGTAAAATAAAGAACAATTATACAATTGAACGCGCAAAATGTTTCATATTGTAAATTATATGGAGATATTCATTCATTCATGTAAAAATTTTGGCCGTTTCTGCTGATCTGAGAGCGCAGACCCTGATATCTTGTGTTCCTATATATACATATGTGAAAACCTAGTGCTTTACGTGAACTATTATGTACTTTTTCATTAATGTTTATGTTAATTAGCTTTACTTTCATTAATTATGTATGCCTTTACAAAATTTAGTTAAGCATACCTTAGGCCACTTGATATATGTGACCGACGATTATAGTTTTCTCATATGCTAATTATATTATTACGACCTCTTTTGTTTGGTTTAGGTCGTATTTTTTTATTTTGCTTATATATGCATATATATATATATATGTATGTATGTATATAGTGTTAAAACACAATATTTCCTAAAACAAAAAATATAAATATTTATATATATATATGTATTGTGTGGGAAATTTGTCGAATCTCTTTATTACAACAGAGAGACACTCTTCTTTTTTTTTCTTTTTTTTTCTTTTTTTTGGCTAAATATATAATATTCTGATAATATGATTCACATATATATATATATATATATGTACGTATGTATAACAATAAGCATGAGCTTTTAAAGCTGCAAACAGGCGCTAATGAAAAACGAGCATAGACAATATGGCTTACTCTTCCTACCAAAAAGAAATTAAAGCAAGAAGAAGACTATTAAATGTCATCTTTATGTTAAAAGAGTACTACGTACTAATCAAGAACAGTTAATTAAGCACTACTTAATTAGATCGATCGACCGATGGATACATATTTATATATATATATATATATATATCTAATAATTTAATTTAAAATAAAAAGGCAATAGCATCATGAGCAATCAGTCTTGGATTATATCAGAGTGAGTGCTCATGATGTTATATCACTTTTACAAAAGCTCGATTAATCCATAAATTAACATCATAATTCTTTTAATTAAGCTACCGATCGAAGTCAGAACCCACTGCCGTAATTAGCCGGAGCCCAATAATCAGCTCCATTATCACTTCCAACGTGCTGAGTGCAAGATACAGGAACCAAGCACAGTCCTTTACTTCTTAGGTCTTTTAGTTTTTCTTGCCCCTCCATGTCCTAATTAATTATCACGTGGTCCAAATAAGAATGCCACAAATCATTAATTGATAATTAATATGTATGATAAACTAGGGCAACAGTTATGATGATAATTATCATAATGACAGTGATGGTATATTTAAGATATAATAAATATGCAGCATAGACGAACAGTTAGTCAAATAATGAAGGTTTTGTAAACTAATCAATTTTATTTCAACACCTTTGTCTAGAAAAGAGGAAAAATCATATTAATTAAGAACACGGCTTTTCTTTTCAGCAAGCAGTTGTCACTGAATAGTTCAAGGGAAGAAAAGGAAAAGAAAAAAGCATCCGTAGTTTATATATATATATATATATATATATATGTATGTATATATGTCCTTTTTGGCCTTGTTGCATTGCTAGTTAGAGTATTAACTTAAAAATAATTACAATGCTAAAGTTTGTAAAGCTGAGAAGCTTGTTTTCTTTACGAAATAATTAAATAGTTCATAAGATGCTTTCCTTTTTTTTTTTTTTGGGTCTAGAAATGTTAATGCTTTTTTTACATACAAAGCATTCCCTACTTGCTTTTAGTGGGGTGATGGATCCAATAAAGCAGTCCTGACCATGGTCTTCAGGAAACACACAATTGATTTCCTTTCTCCTTGAACCAGACCAATTCCCTTTCTCTCTCATCAATTATATAGTTTCCAAGTTGATATAAACAAGCTGGCTTTTCTCAAACACATGCCTTCTCTATCAGTGTGTGTGTGAGAGAGACGGATAGAAAGATAGTTGAGAATTATAATTTGGTTTCATACACACACACACACATATATATGCTTTGGGAAATGGGTATAAAAATTTGTACTTACAAATGGTTGATTCCTTATGTTTTTTGATGCATGGCCCAAGTAAGGGGAGCTCAGAGCCTGCATCGAAGGGTGGGAAACTCAGCAAAAAAAGAGAATAAAGATGTTTATCATGACTACCATAACTAAAGAATGTTTATTAAAAAAGCATGAGTTATTGAAACTTTAACTGCATGCTTTCTTTCAGTACTACTGATATATATATATATATATATATATATACACACACACATACACACATACACATATGTAACTGATTATATATTATGTGTTGTTTGCAGAGAGCGTATTATATATAAGGAAGTTGGGAAGAAAGTAGAAACATCACCTCAATTTGACTCTGAAGGAATCTGATATACCCAATGGCTTCTAACAAGACAGAAGCAGTGTCAGTCTGCAAAAAGAGAAACGCAAACACACACACCACAAAAACCCAAGTCATCTTTCTCGTTTCCTTTTTTATGTCAACAGAGAATCCAGGATGAAAAAAGAAAAAGATGTAAACTGGAAAAGATCAAGCTTTGATCGGAGTAGCAAACTTAAAAAGAAGAAGGGGGGAAAAAAAGGAAGAGGAAGGAAAGCTCTGATCGTTTTACATTTGTTGAAAGTTCAAAAAAAAAAGGTAAAATATGCATGGTCGAAGGTGTGATCAGTAAAAAATTATTATATAGAGAGAGTTATTTTTGGTTAGTATTTTACCTTCCCAAATGGGGAAACCAGTTGGTGAAGAGCCGTAATTCTATCACCTAGCTTCTCCTTTCTCACCTAATTTTATATAAATATATATGTTCACTTGTATATATCTCTCACGAGAAAAAAAAAAGAAAAAAGATCAGAGAGTTTATCTTTTATACCTTAAGAGGTGGTTGGCTTGAGGAGGACTGAACCCTAGCCTTCTTACACACTGCTCCACCGGTGACTGTGCTATTACACTACAAATCAAAGCAAAAAAACAGACATATATAATATTATAAAGACATAATTACTTTTTGGAAATTAGACTCATGCATAAACCCGGAATCCGAAAAACATATTTAGCATTGAGAGACATAATCACTCAAAAAAGGGTTAATGATTTTTCCTCAAGGGAAAAAAGGAGAGACCAAAAAAAAGAACAAAAAAAAATATAAAAGTTTGTTTATCTTGATATGTATACCTCTGAGCTGGCGGAGTGATGACCTGTAGTTTGGCTCTTGTTGTAAGAGAAGTCCAACATATTATTATTAGTAGTACTACCTACACTACTAGTGACACAAGACCTAGGTGATGAAGACACTGCAGGCACAATTTGTGACCAACCACAATTAATAAAAGACCTTATATTATTTGCCTGCTGCAATATAATTTCTTCATGATCTGCTTGGCCGTACAAGTTATTTCTTTTTTGGGAGTTCACGGCCTTTACATGATCATCAGCAATATTATGAAGAGGAATTAGCCTGGGCGGTGGATTAACCGTAGTATTATTCGACATCATTTGGTCTTCCCAATCCTCCATCTTCTTGGGTTGAAAATGATTTTGACCGAACAACTTATCTTCCTGATCTCCTGACAAACCAGTATAATTGCCACTCCTGAAGAACATATTTCATCCAGAATTTATTAGAGATATAAAACCAGAAAGACTACCAGAAGATTATTACACACTTGCACAAGATCAATCTTTAGACACACAAACGCACATATACTTATATGTGAGTATGAAATGAGCAAAGTTCATTCACAGTTACTTTTTTTTTTCTCGGCTAATTTTTTCAGCTGTTTACATAAGTTGTAATAAACTTAAAACATTCATCCTTTGTATATGGCGATCAAAGAAGAATAAAAAAACAAAAAAACAAAATCCTCAAAACACTGTAAGTGAATAAAATCATTATAAACATATACTTCTCTGAAGAGAACAGAGATCATTCTTTATCACGAAAACACCATTTGAAAAGCTATTATGCATACTAAATTTTTTTTTTTTTAATGTTAAACTATGTGTGTGTCTGTAGGGGAGAGAGAGAGAGAGAGAGAGAGAGATTTACAAAAGTAACTGGCTCCATGACTGTGGAGGGTCTTCGACATGGTGATGATCAGGAGAAGAATTCAAAGGGATAACTGAAGAAGATCCGTTGGCAAGAACGTGAAACTGTGGTGGAAAGAGAGTACTCGACGGTGGATGCATGTTCCACCAGCTAGGGTTTCTAGCCATCATTTGTCGTCACTCACTACTGATAGTAAGCAAGCAAGTACTAATTATAACCTCAAGGGAAGCAGAAAAAGAAAACGCCTCAAATAATATTATTCATGACTTTGCAAGAAACGAACGAACCCACAAAAAAAAGGATCTTAGAAAACCGTCCTTTTTTCTCCTTTCCTTTGTCTCTTTTTCACCACTTTGTTATACATTTCATTTCCATGTGTATATGTATATGCACACCGAAACCAGCTTTTGCAAAAGCTTTTGTGATGAGTAGCAGTAGTAGTAGTAGTACTGTTCTCTTTCAGAGATGAGGTTGAAGAAGCTAAATTCTGTGATCTATAAGAATTTTATACAGAAGTGGGGTTCAGAAACTTTGTATTAAGTTAAAATAATTTCTCTCGTCTCTTTCCCTTTTTTTTTTTTGCGGGTATCTTTATTTTATTCCTGCTTTTGCTTTTTTATAAAAGTGGGACACGGAAAAGCTGGTGTGCTGTGTTTTTCAGCCAGCCATAAACAAATGCTTCTTATGACCCTACTTCCTTAATATAGGGTTTGTACCTTATAAAGGAGTCTGGAGGTGTTTTGGTTGAAAATATAATTAAATCCTGATCATCAGTTTTAATCTGTTGTCATAATGTGAATCCATAGTTCGTTAGGGTGTGTTTAGCCGGGGTGAATGGAAATGAATCGAAATTCATTCTTATGTTTTGGTTGGTTTTAGGAAAAGGAATTGACATTTAAAATGGAATGATTTTTCTATTTAATTGATAAATCATCGTTCCTTCCTCATACGAAAAGAATGTCTATTCCAAGCTCATTTAATTTTCTTTGTCATCATTACCCTTAAATATTATAATTATAAATATTATAATATTAATATTTATAATATAATTAATATTATATTATAATAATTTATATAATTTAATTATATAACATATGATATATTATATTATAATTATATACGTATATTATAGCATATTTAATATTATAATAATATCTTATATTACGTATTATACATTGTAATTATATTTATTAATATAATATACAATATAATTGTGATATTGTAATTAATAATAATTATATTTATCATTATAAGATAATATACTATAATATATAGTTGTGATGTTGTAATTAATAATAATTATTATAATTATATTTATCATTATAATATAATATAGTTGTGATATTGTAATTAATAATTATAATAATAATTGGGATAGTAGTATTTTCTATAAAATTAAATATAATAACTGTATATTTTATGCATAATATTATTTTATTTTATTTTATTTTAAAAAA
>NW_010361515.1:518713-562579 GCF_000414095.1 Morus notabilis
ATAATAAATATTATATAACTATAATTATAATTATATATTATATCCTTATAATTATATATATAATATTAGTTATTAAATGATTATATTAATATATATGATATTAGTTATATTAGCATGAGGGGTAATTTTGTCAACATGAAAATATTCATATTCCATTTCATTGCATTTGTAAAAGTAGAACCAAACAAATGCATCATCTTTCCTTTCCATTACCATTCTTATTTCCATTCCCATTATCATTCCCTCACTGCAACCAAACGCACTTTTAAGGTGAAATTTTTACGTACTTGCAATGGTTAGGTCTAGTAATTTGTTAGTATAGTACCACAATACACCGTTTGTTCAAATTCATGATTCTAATTCTGCTACATTACTTTTCTCTCACAAAAAATTTGAATAAAAAAAGTTTCTATTAATGGGCTCTCTCACAAAATTTGAATTCAGAATCAGAATCTGAGTTAAACGCGTGAACTAAACAGACCATAAATATTTGTGTATAGTTTCTTTGGTTTTTGGTTGAGGTGCAATTATTTAGTATACTCGAAGAAATTTAGATATCAAATGGGAAAATTGAGAGCAATCTCAAAAATTATGAGTAGATTTTCGGTTAGTTAAAACATTATCATCTTAAATTAATCCGTGTAAATTATCGGAATGTCGGACAACAATTACCAGTGGATACATATATACATGGCATAAGTAACCCATTGATCAAGACATTCCAGTGTCTTTGAATGCTTGCCATTAACAGAACAAGTTGAATAATTTTCAAAAAGTCCATCTCAGGAGCGTGGCAACACTGACACATGTATGGGCAGGAGGGAATCCTGGGTTTAAAATTTCATCAGAAATATTGTAAGAATTAATTATTTCCTCGTTAATAATTTTTTTTTTCTTTCTTGAATGATGCACTAAATGGCTTTCAAGAAATGATTAACAGTAATAATTGCTAGACTTAGACAATGATAGATCCTTTCTCATCCATCGATTTTCACGTGTGAACTGTGAAGAATCACTCTCTGTTGTATGTCATTAAGAGTCAAAGATGGTGGATTTAGTTGAAAAATCATTGTTTATTTTTCCTTGCAATGTGTTGGAATAAACCATCAGTGCCCATTCATTGGTCTCTCAATTTCAAACACTAACCTTTTGTGCTAACTACATTTTCCATCACAATTATGTATATGATAATAAGATTAGGTGTTGTATTAACAAGAGAGACTAGTGCTTAATGATAAGAATTCGCCTATTATAATGGCCGGTTTACTTTTTTTTCTTTTTTTTTTTTTTTTGTAAGATTAGTTTATTAAGCTTCTATTTATCTTTAAATAAACACTTCAAATATTTTTGTAGATTGCTCTAACCCTTGTGATGTATATATATATATCATGCAGGCTCCGTTTCGAGCATTGACCTAATTAAAGAAAATATAGAATATTAAAAACAATCCTAGCAAGAGTCGACAATCAATTTTGAGGCAACTTGAAAGGGTGCCCATATGGGCAATACTTCCTAAGTTTGTAGAAGAGACAAATATTTAAGAAAATTCCTAATTTAAGATTTGAACAGTAAATATACTAGAGTTTGTTTTTGGGTGATTAAAGAATTATTCATGTTATAAGCTAATTAAGAAGATATTTATTAAATCACATGACTTTCCACTCAAACACCAAAATACCAAGCACTGATACCTTGAGTCTTTGACCTACAAAATGTAGGTTGGTGTAAATACAGCCATATATAATTAACAATAAGTCCGACAACATTAGTAATTAATGGGACATCATAATTCAAAGACTATTTCTAATTACAAAAGAAAGACACATCATGTACGGATATCTTCAAGGTCAAACTTGAATCGAGATTTTATTACAAATTACAGTTAATATTTTTAAGTATACTCGATTTAAACAAATGAATCAATTTTATTGGTCCAAAAAAGGACAGAAAAGAACAAATTACATTGCCCCTTTTCTTTTCTTTTTTTCTTTTTTTTTTCTTTACCACAGATCTAGTCCAGTTCAAAAGAACCTTGTACATTAAGAAATCTTCTATTGATTTTATATCATTTTTTAGTTTACAGGAAAATAAATAAATAAATACAACTTGCTGCGTGTGGTTACGATATTTTGCCTGTCAACGAAACGGAGACTTGGATCAAAAATAGAAAAAGACGAACTACAGATGTACATATGCTTGGACGGCAGGTTTCAGGCACTGTTTATTTTACTGAAATGAATATATAGTCAAACCCTTTCCTCGGCTACCTACAGACAAGAATATGCCTAGGAGAAAAACATGATAAAAAGTCGGATATAGAAATTACTCAGAAGATGACAAAGAATGAACCTCTCCGCTCAATAGATCATCAACGAATGATTTTACAAGGTATCTGATTGACCAACTCGAACATTATTTCTGTAGGTAAAGCTTGTAATGCTTGATGGAAAGAGAAAAAATAATAATGATATTTTTCAAACATTATTTCTACTTTGCTATGCCTACTTTGTGTAAATGCTTCTCAACAAATCCCCTTTTTGCATCCGGTAATTAGCCACTACTTTCGAGCAGGATTGACGACCCCGCCATGCCGTTGCATGGCGACTACTGGCTCGTTGCATCTCGAGCATCTGAATGATGGAACTGCAGCACAGCGTGTTCTAAGGCAGTAGTAACAGTATCTGCCAGCATCGGAAATCAAACTATTTTTAAGCTTTCTTTCTTCTCAACTAAACTTGGGTTTATATTCTGAGGAGACCAAAGTTTTGAGATATAAATGAACAAGTCATTTCTAATCACATTATTGTGTTCTAAAATCCTCAGCCCTTCTCTATACCAACAGATTCTAATATTTTGACAGGGTACAGCTCATTGATTTGAAAAGTTTAGCTTGTTCTCAGTTAAAAGTTCCCCAGATAGGAGAAAAGTTTGAGCTAGTGAATTTTAGATAGAAAAAGGAAAAAAGCAGAATAAAAGTTTAAATTAACACTTTAAGGCTCAGTCGATAACAGCTAACTTAAAATAAGTTCAAAATTTCCTCCTTTTTTTCCTTTTTTTTTTTCTATGTTCCTTTTTATGTTTCCATGTACCTGTGTTCACAGGGGAGGGCAAGAAATGGAGTGGTTGGATTAGCTTGGCAAATAGGGCAAGCAGAGTCATCTTCTGCGGAGCCCGAAGATTTGTCCTTGGAGAATGGGCGAAGAAAGTTTTTGACAGATGCTGAGTTCAGAAGAGGAAGGAGCAACAACAACATTTCCTGCAACCAACAAAAGAACTCTTACTAAAAAGTTCCATAAAAGGTGTCTCCATAGAAGATGAGTTTGCAAATTATAGAAGTCAGCACAGAAAAAGCGGAACTATAAAGTATATGTAATGTAGTTATGTGTATATAAAAGTGACTCTTCCACAAGCAATCACACAGCCATTCAGGTGGAAATCACCTCATAGAAAAATCAAGAGTGAACAAACAAATTCATTGTGGTAAAGAAAACAAAGCAGCTAGCTGACACGGCCACCCCACCCCACCACTCATACACACAAAAGAAAAAGAAAAAAAAAAAGGTGAAATGGCCTCACAACGAAACAAACTCAAAGCTTTATGTTCAGATACCCTTAACCATACACGTATCATTAAAATTAACAAGATAAAAAACTGTAAAATTAGCCTTCCTAAAAATTATATTTATACGAATGACTAACAGGGAAATGAGATTATCACAGATTTTTAGCAAAGGTTGAAACATCAAGCACCTTTTGATATCTCGGAATGAAGATTCCTCAACCAAGAATATTACTTGACTCGTAGTATCTCCCAGGGTTAGAACTTAGAAGTGTAAATGTAATGAAGAAGGAGAACTAACCGAGAATTCGTTCCACACTAGCTGGCGGTTCATATACTCAAAGCTAACAGCCCGGTTCATGTTAGGGCTTCCATAGACAAGCCTAGCTCTTAATGCTCTTTCAATAAGATTTCTATACCTGCATCCCAAGTGATGAAGATCCTTAGAGTTCAATACGTCCAAGGAAATTATATCATCACTATTTATTCTGAGGACTTCACATTTAAAGATTTTTCCATATTTGACTGATAATAAATGTATTTTCGAGAAAATAGCACCCTACTAAGTACTGAGTTGTTGTAGGTTAATCTTAATCAACCAAGAAATAATAATAATAATAATCCCCTTTCGAATGTGAACGGTTACTTACTTTCCCGTGTAAAGAAATATAAGCAAGTTGCCAAAAGAAGCAGCTTTATAAAATCCTTCTATCCGTTGTATCAAAATCCATGCTCGCCGTGCCAATGGCCTCTGAAAGAAGAAGGAAACAATTGTGTAAAGCTCAATCGAAAGAAGGAACCAATTGTGCAAAGTTAAATCCATCTGCAGTATCTTCCTTGTCTTCTCCCCTTACTGCGTGAGGAGACAACATAAATGCTAAGAAATAAAGTACCTGCTCGGAATCACCCCATCGACGAAAAGCAGAGAAAGATTGCAAACGAGCCCAGATGTATTGACCACCAACGGTCGCAACACAATACCAAATCTTTTGTGCAACCGTAAGACCAGGTCCTTCCAGGCCAGTTCTAACTGTATAATAGTTTATATAGAAAACGGCATAGTTATGAAAAGAATCGTATAACTTTTCGAAAAGCCCATCTCTATAGTCTTGTTCATTAATTTGGCTACAGAAGCAGTAAAGTAGCAGTGTGATCAAATGAAACATCAGAATTATTATCTAAAATTGGATGTCACCATGTTTATTTAAAAAAATAAAATAATAATAATAATAATAAAACACCAAGGGATACTTGGAACTTCCTCTCACCTTTTCCTCTGGCTTCCGATGCACGTTCATCTCTATACCTCAAATTCATAAGAGCGATCCCCGGAGTAGGCTTATCCACCCAAATTGAGAACCTCCAAATGAGAAACTCAAGGAAAGCATCAAGCTCCGCCTCGTATTGAAATAGCAGTCCTGGCTAATCCCAACAAAAAGGAAGTAATAGTCTTAAACAATGTCAAGAACACAGCTTGAAGCTAATAGTTTAACGCCTAATTGGTGTGATGGACTTAGCAATAAACCAAAAAAGGTACCTTCATTAAAGAGAAGACCTTAACCAGTTGCTCTTTTAACATAGCCGACATTTCGATATCTAGTCTTGCTGCATCAACTTGATTTACTCTTGATATTGTAATCGGGATAATAGACTGCAAAGATGAATCCTACAACATTTGAGCTTGTTTTAATTGAAAAATATTATAAAAGAGCATTTGGAATGAACAATAAAAATCTTATGAACTTCACTTCATGAAACATTCACGGACTCGTATATCAAGTTGTATATTTAAGTTTGTTTTGAAAGAAAATGGGTTCTAGAATTCCAGGAAATCCCATTAATTAGAACCCCATTTACAACACACAGATTCCTGTAAAATCTCGCGTACAATTACATTTGTCTTTTCTGGGAATCAATACCCAGAAAACAGATATTTACAATTGGACAGAAACTATTACTTCTTAATACACAAAATTCAAAATTTCACCAGAAAATTCTATCCAACAGAAACCTAGGGAACAATAACCGCTTGAGAATTGGACAAAAATACAATAACTGAGCATCAAAACGAATCAGAAACAAAGCCAAAATTTGAAATTTGAAACAAAACCCAAAAAAAGAAAAAAAAAGCATGCAAAAAGAAAAAGAAAAAGGAAAGTACCTGGTGGGAGGATTGGAAGTGAGGAAGAAATTTGTGGTAAGTGTGAAGCCAGGCATGTTCTGGAGGCGGAAGAGTTTGGCCACCACTCATTGAAGATGTGTTTGATGATGAAGATGAAGATGATTGGAATAGTGATTTTGGGGGGGTATTGAGGTTTGTTTGACTAAAATTTCAATAAAGTTTCTTCTTTTAATGAAAGCCTTGGAATTGGAATTTGGGAATTGGGGCAGAGGAATGGGGGGGTTTGCTATACTCCGTGGTGTTGCCTCTGCGGCGTGTGTTGCGTGGGAGCTTTCGCCAGCAGCAGGGAATAATGGGGTAGTGGCCTTCTTGTAATTTTCGGCCGTCAGCTGGGTCTATTATTGTTACTATCAACCTCCAGGTTCTAAAAAATGATATTATAATTTTGAATTAAAATATAATTTTAAATGATATTTTTTTATTATAATAAAAAAATTAAATTGATTATTTTTAAATTTTTTTTATTATAATAAAATTTAAATTAGTAAAATGAATCCGGATATAACCTCATTTTATATTTCGATGGCTATTCCTTCAACAAGGGAATTGTTTTTTTTTTTTTTTTTCTTAAAATGAAAAATTGACTGCATGCACAAACACTATAGACCCAAGGAATGAGGAGTTGGTACACCAATCCATGAGTGGACTCGAGTAATGATCTTATTCAACTGACTGAAAAAGAATTTGTCAACTTTTAAAAAAAAAAAAAAAAATTTGTTGGCACTTAAACAGTGCATCTTATATCCCGTTAACATAAGACTTTTTTTGAAAATCCCGTTAATATAAGACTTATTTCAATGGTTATTAATTTTTTCTATAAAACACGCAAAATTCATGACAAATCGACCATAAAAACCTTCAAAATGATATACATCATGCCCATAAATTTATCTATAGTCAAAAAGCTGGGTAATATCCCTTAATCAGTTGCTCTTTTTTTTTTTCCCCTTCCTCTTTTACAGATTTATTTATCTGCGGTCAACAAGTCCGGAAATTTTAAGCTTCATTATTGTTCTTTCATAACTTTCTCTTTCTTGGATCAAATAACTTTATATCTAAAATGAAACGTGTTCCCTTTCAATTCGTTTGTAACATGTGCGTGTAAAATGTGTACAACTATAATGCTCCAATAAAAAATGAAAAAAGAAAAAGAAAAAGAGTATACAATAACTTTCTCGGGCATCATACCCGAAGAAAAAAAAACTAATATCTGAGCCATAAAAAAATTGAATTCTACTTAAAAAAAAATAAAAAGGGAAATAATATAATTGATAAAGTAATTATTAAATTATAACATATTTTTTTAAAATAGTAAATTATAGTATCATTTAATATTTTAAATTTTAAACATTATTAAAAACTTAAAAAATACTTCTAAATCTCTTTTTTCACTCACTTCTCCTCCTGAATATCTATTTTTTTTAAAAATAATAAATTATAGCATATTTTTTAACATAGGTAGATTATAGTAAAACCCACTATAGTTGGGACCGGTGGCTGGCTCTGGTGACTGGAGACTATTTTTTGACAACTTGTTACTGTTTTTTGAAGACCGATGATCATTTTTCGGTGACTGTTTTTCAGCGACGGTTTAATACTGTATTTACTGATAAATACCGTATTTACCATTTAACATTGTATTTACTAATAAATATCATAGTTACCATAAAAGCTGACCACCGACTCCGATTTAACACTATATTTACAGATAAATACCATAGTTACCAACAAATACTGTATTTATTTGTAAATATCATATTTACATGAAAATTTAGTCACTAACTTTGGTGACTGTTTAATACTGTATTTACCGGTAAATACCGTATTTACTAATAAATATTATATTTATCTGAAAATTCAGGCACCGACTTCGGCAACCGTTCAATACTATATTTATAGGTAAATACTGTATTTACTAATAATTACTAGTAAATATCATATTTATCAAAAATTATGGCACGGACTCTTACGACTCTTTAACATTGTATTTTTCGATAAATACCATATTTACCAGTAAATATCGTATTCACTAGTAAATATCATATTTATCAGAAAATTCAACCACTGACTCTGGCAATTGTTTAACATTGTATTTACCAATGAATATTGTATTTATCAGTATATATATCATTGTTACTTGAAAATCTGACCACTGACACTGACGACCGTTTAACATTGTATTTACTGGTAAATATCTTGAAATTCGGCCACCAACTCCGACAACCGTTTAACATTGTATTTACCAGTAAATACTGTATTTACTAGTAAATCACATTTATCCAAAAATTCAGCCACCAACCTGACAACCATTTAACACTATATTTACCAATAAATACCATATCAAGTAAATATCATATTTATCCAAAAATCTGGCCTGGCGACCACTTAACACTCTATGTAGCGGTAAATATCGTATTTACAAATAAATATCATATTTACTATCAATTTTATCAGTATATATCGTTGTTAAGTGGAGGTTATATTTACTGATAAATATCATATTTATTTATAAATATTATATTTATTTAAAAATTCAGACACCGACGCAAATGATTATTATATAGCATATTTATCAGTAAATATGATATTTATTCAAAAATTTAAGTAACTGATAAGTATTCTATTTACTATAAATCTCGTATTTACTCATACACAAAATTCACATAAATGATAAACAAAATTCATAAAAACATGTAATGAGGTTTACATTGGTACCCAAAACAAAGTTTTGAATTTTTTCTAAATAAAAATTGAAGCTCAATTACACGCTTGCAGACAACGCCAAAAACAATTGGAGCCCCAAAAATTATTCGCAACTTCAAGTGGAGAAGAAGGATCCTTTGCTCACGGCGCCATTGGAATTGGTTTTTGCCCAAAGACAAAGCTGGAGATTATGATAACAAATGGTGGAAATGGAGGAGTTCTTAAAAATGTTTATGCAAATTAAAGAAACCATAAAATCTTTGAAAGACAAATCTGGTTGAACGATTAATGCCCAACAAAATCACTAACCACGACACTTTACAAACAAAAGATTAATACCCCGCCATCGAGGCAAATTGAAGCAAAAGACCACAGTGCAACAAAAAACAAAAAAGAAAAAGAATACTTGAACGAAAAAAACCCCAACTATAAATATGCACCAAAATAAAATAAAAATTCAAACCCACAATCACAAATTCGAAGAAATTAAAAACAAAAGAAAAAGGTTGGTGGTTGATTTGATCGGATCTGGTCTGGTTTGAAGGCGGAGAATAGTATTGCCGGATCTATTTCCCGAAACACCGATCGCGAGGCGGCGATCTCCTCTACTGTCACCGGACCTGTCGGATTCGGAGGCCATTTTGCAGAAATCGACGGCGACGAACCATTCTAGAAGAGAGAAGAAGAAGAAAGAGACCTGGGGCGGAAAGAAGGAGAAAGCATATCAGCTGACGGTCGGCTGATGATGGTCGCTCTTGACGGCACCGAAGAAGACGATCGCTCGACTTCGTGATCATCGGAGACTCGCGTGTCGTCCTCGTTCCCGGATCTCGATCAGCGCGATTCAGAGGAGGGAGAAGAAGACGTCGAAGTCGTTTTCTTCGCCGAAAATGGAGCGACTTCCCGGAGATCGGAGTCGCGATCCCGGAGATAGCAACGAGAGAGAGAGAGAGGGTGGCTGAGAGCTTTGAGTGTCGGGGGGAAAAAAAAAAAGAAACCCTAAAAGAAAGGGTAAATATGTCAAAGAATATTTTGTCTGATATTTAAAATTATAAATATGCTATATAATTTATCATTCTTTAAAAACTGTGCTATAAGTAAATATACTATTTAGTGTATTTCCAAAAAAAAAAAAAAACAACTGTATTCCGTTAATAAAAACGCAACACATAAAAAAAAATGTAAAAATTAATGGAATTTAATATCTATATCATAAATTAATAATAGTTTTACATTTTCTTTTCTCATGTAAATTGTTAATTATACTGAGACTTTCTCCAAACTACCCTTTTGAGACCTTCCAAATTCCCTATCTACCTCATCAGCCAAAGCCGCCTCACCAAGCCTTCTGAGCCCCTTACTCAAAGCCCCAACCGTATGATCATCCGCTTCAAAACCACTGGACCCCAATACACCCATCTTCAACATCCCATAAATCCTGACCGTTGATTCCCTCCTCTCTGCGGCAATCACCGCTCTCACCAACCTTATCAGCCCCTTATTATCATCTCCCACGGCCCCACACCCCTCCATCTCTAAATCAAAGATGAGACGGTCGATATCCTCCGCCATCCCATTCTTCTCAAGGGCGATGACCATATCAGCGTAGAGAGACAGGTCGGGACGGTACTCCGATCGGACAGCGGAGAAGACATGGAGAGCGAGGGCACAATGGTCCTGGCGTAGGAGCTCCTTCAGGGCGGCCAGGAGGTCGGATTTGATGAGGCGGGAGAGAGTCTTGGAGGCGACGGTGGGGAGGGTGGAGGGGTCGGATCGGTGGGCCCGTTTGAGGGCTTGGACGGCTTGGATAGCCTCGATGCTCAAGATTCGGCCTTTGACGAGAGGTCCGCGGTTGTCCCGGGGACCGCACCGTATAGGAGCGTAGCTACTTGTAATGGCGGTGGTGGTGTTTGGTTTGGGTATTGGGAGAGGGGTTTTGAGGAAGGGTGCTGGGTGTGGGGGAAGAGTGGTGGCCATGGATAAAGTGAGATGAGAAAAACTCCGAAAATGAAAAACAAAAAATGAAGAATAAAGCGTTCCAAAAATGATCGGACGGTGGAGAGACTCCAGAAATTTTAGCTGAGCGGTGGACTTTAGGATCTTTTTGTGATGACGATTTTGCCCTTCCAGAGAATTTCAATGTTTTTATGTGAAAAAAAAAAAAAAAAAAAAGAGAGTTCGTCGACAGCAGGATTCGAACCTGCGCAGGCAAAGCCCAACAGATTTCGAGTCTGTCTCCTTAACCACTCGGACATATCGACGGCTTTTAAATTTTTAACTAAAACATCATTATTACACAATAGAGGAACAGACTTTATTTGTTTTCCTTTTGTCGTGTTATGCTGCGTTGTTTAGGGGCCATTCGAGTGATGTATCGATCTAAAACCAAAGGAACTTCTTTTCTTTGATTGGTTTCTTTAATTTTTAGAGTTTCCTTTTTCTGGGTCATGATTTGTATGGAGCATTAGGGCAACCACTAAATTAGAACTCGTCATTTTGTTTTTAAGCATTAGCAATATGCATGCTACCATTGGTGGTGGGGACGTAGCAGCGAGAGATAACAAAATTCTCTCAACTAGAACCCAGAGATGAATTCTCGTCATCTATCTGCAACGAAGCTAAATTATGCATTTCATCTACCTATGAAAGATGACTTTTGAAGATGAGGTGATTTTGAAGACCCACGATTAGTTGATAAAAGCACGGTTTAAATTTCTTTCTGTTTCACTTGTGATCTTAATAGATTATTAAAGTGGCCTTTAAATTGCAGGTGTGAAGATATCATTGATCTCTTTTTTTAAGGGAGAAAATAAGATTAGTAGCATGCTTTTAATGCAAAACAATCTATGAGCTTTTTGATTGATAAAACATCTATGAGCTCAGTAGCACGAATAAACAGATCATTGCTTGGCAAGGCAATATTTGTGAACACAATATTTGGCGGTAACGCTCAACATGTAATGGCCCAAATTAGGCAAATATGGGCTTGCTGCGCAACATTTATCAGCGAGTCTTTGTTTATGAGTCAGCAAATTATCGGATACAGCTCATGTGACCAAATTAGTTGAATTATCGTAGTTACAGGGAAGGCATCATGCATTATTTTAGCAGCATTTTCGATATTTAAATTAGTTGGTAACTCACTAATAAGAGCAATATTATCTTTTACCATTAGTGTTTATCATGTACAGTACTTTTTCAACCAATTATATATTTTCATATAACTCTGAGACTTACAGAGATAAAATGCAGTATTACATATATAATCTTACATGTTAACCTATAGTTAATTAAGAAACAAAAATGCCATACCACATATCCATCCAGTGTAGTTTGTAGACCTTAGAATTTGGCTAGTGAAAATTATTACCTCTTTTGAAGCCATAAGAATAAGCCTACCTCCATAGCTACCACGATGTAGTGTTAAAACTGTCTTTGTTAAAGTCTCGTTTATTTCACCGATTCGAGTTTAAAATTTGAGTTTTGCTACAGTAAAAAATTCTCAGAAACAGTCACATCTAATTTTTTGCTACAGTAAAAAATTTTCACATAAAATCACATCTTAACTCGAATTAGTAAACTAAACGGACCTTAAGACTCCTCTTTTTATCATTTTAGAATTCGAGAGTCTATAACTACAAGAACAGGACCGCCCAATGTGGGAGTGGGGTCTTGTGGCAGGTGAGGGACGCCGAATGAATAGACGAAAGGAGTCTAGTTTAGACTTTTCCTTTTCTTGGTGGCCCCGGAGTTGCCCTAATGGCCGAAGGAGATAGAGGCAGGTGAAAAAAAAAAGAAAAGAAAAAAGTCTGCTTCCATAGCTTCAGTGCTACCATCTGTTAACGGGAACTATTTTGTACACAAAGCTCATGCAAGCATCGGCAGCATCATCATGAAAAGCCAACAAAATTCAAAGTGATAGGGAGCTCAGTTTCCAACATCTTTTGATGGACATTCACCCAATTATGTCATGACAAATATGTTGAAACTATATTACAATGTAGCGCCTCATAAGTCATATCATTACCCTTTTTGAAAACTTTTTTTTTTTTTTCCTTTCTTATTTCCCTTCATATAAGATCCAAAGATTACTCCCAGTCTCCCACCAACAACATTTGTCGAATTTTTACTTGATAGGAGTTATCGATGGGATATTTTCCTTTTCAGAGTGCAAAAATACATCAGGACAAATTCATTAGCCACATTGTTAAAAAGTTGCATTTGTGTGTTTTACCACGCGTCATTAGAGTGCTAG
This sequence comes from Morus notabilis, assembly GCF_000414095.1. Lineage (NCBI taxonomy): Eukaryota > Viridiplantae > Streptophyta > Magnoliopsida > Rosales > Moraceae > Morus > Morus notabilis. The sequence continues at coordinate 531,413 of NW_010361515.1, forward strand.
ATTAAAGAAGCGCGTTTTCAAGCTATCCTTTTTCTTCCACTCATATTTTACGATATAATTGGTTATAAAGCTCAAGAAAGGATGAGATTCTGGTCATGCCTAACTAGTTTTTGCCGAGTGTATTATATGTGTGGTCCATTTAAGAACATTAAGATGTAAAGTCAGTTCAAGTTTGATTCATATTCTGACTTTAAATGCCTTTTTTGTCTGTAGAAATATAAAGAGATAGATAGTGGGTAGCATTTAGCACTGCTCATTGACAATGCATTGGTGGTATATCTATACATACATGTATGTATATATGTATATATATATATATATATGTTCGACTTACTGTTGTATCATAGCTTTTCTTTGTTGTAAGATATACATAAATATAGACATTGTGTAAAACAACAGCTAACTACGTGATAGTTACTGTTTATGGGCTTAGACCCTTCTTGATAATGCACAATGCAATAATTCGCATTAATTCTGAGTACGTATGGCAATATCATTAGGTGTCCATCATTGTCCTTGTAGTCTTAATGAGAACAATGACCCGTGCTTTGAGGAATGTTTTCTGTTTAATAATAATCATAACATTCGCATACATATGAATATATAGTGAACATATACATTAATTAAATAATTTCATAAATATATACCAGACGTAATAAATTAATATGATATCAGAATGGAGAACGGAGATTTAATACTGTTACGTATATGTCTTTCGAGAATTTAATTAGCTTTGACAAATAACCAATCCTATGCTTCAGTTCACGTGGTAATAAAGACTTTGTATGAGAAGTGGTATGGTCAAGGACGTTGCCCTATACCTTCAAGCCTTGCCCACTAAGTGCAATAACTTGAAGAATGTGCAGTTGTGAACTAAATTGATAGTGATGCTTCAACATGTTATAAATCCTGTGTGAAATTTATTTCCTCGTTTAAAACCTTATATATAAAGATAATAGGACATATATGCGACATCCATTAACTTATTAGATGGGGAATTTGTTTAAAGATAAGTGTTTAAACAGTATTAAATGTCTCTATCCAAAATGTTTAACATCTGCCTAGAGCTGTAGACCATCGATAAGGACCTACATTATTGTTTCTAACTCAATTATCCCAAAAAAAAAAAAAAAAAAAAAAAAGTTTCTAGCTATATATGTCTACCTAGGTGGTTCTTAGCCACTGACCGATCAAGTGACTTTTTAATAAAATCTACTGTACATTTATGATGTATGAGACAATATTGCATGGTTTTAGCCATGGCCCTCAATAATTCATATACGTTTACCGGCCTAGTCTATGTCCAGCCTTGTCAAAGCAAAACAAAAATAATAATAACAAAATGGTATTCAATTCCCTGAGGATAAATTCTCATATTTATAAAAAGATGGATCCTATTAAATTTGGTTCTATCTACTTATTTAATGATATATATTTTAGGTGAATAACGGGATCTTAACTCTATAAAATGAATAGAAATGTTCAAACGCAAAAGAGTACTTGTCAATTTTGAGGGCTTGCACAAGTTAATTACCAGTAGATTGAAGACCCGTTTAGTTTATTAATTTGAATTTTTAATTCGAGTTTAGTTGTGATTTTATGTGAGACTGTAGTAAAAAAGTTAAATGTGACTGTTTATAAGAGTTTTTTACTATAACAAACTCAAATTCTAAACTTAAATCGGTGAAAAACTCAAATTTTAAACTCAAATCGGTGACTTATATCGTTGAAAAATTTGAATTCTAAACTTGATTCTACCAGTTTGAATTTAGAATTCGAATCGGTGAAATCAACGGATCTTAAAGCACTTCTAGTTACTTTTCCCCACCTGGCCAGATCTTAACGGCAAACTACTTCATATTAGTTGCTCCAATAGATTGTTATTATATGTGCGCAGCTTTTATTAACGAACTGTGTCTATTCACGTCCAATCATATAATGATCACGTTATAATCAAATGGACATTACAGTAGGACGTAGCTATTTTGGGTCCAAAGACTCCTTATATTTTTACCTCCTGAAATATTTTAATTGCAATGTTTACATTTAACTCTTTTAAAAATTCTAATTATACCCCATGTTTTGACTTTTAAGTATTCTCATATTTTAAACTTAAACTCGAATATAAAACTACACTACATTTATGTAAATTTTATAAATTAGTTAAAATTTATTGTTTCATTCATCTCTAGTTAAGAACTTCCGACTCCGTGATTGATCACAGTAAACTACTCTCTTTTGCACCCTACCACAAAATTTCCATATATATATATATATATATATATATATGTACAGCCGATATTACACACTCTTATCTGGTCTCATATATTTAAAGCTCCCGAGCAGAATTAGTATTTGGTTGCAATACATACCTTCCTTTCAAACAAATATATATACATATATATCTGGTTTAATTTGCAATTTTCATATTGATAGTTTCGTCTTCATCGTTCTGTCAAAAGACCGTGGAATTTCATCATTTAGGGGCGAATAATATCTACATTTTTATACAATCATCATGCATTAAAGTTATCTGTATGATAAGAGACAACCGATTGGAAGTCCTCTCTTTACTTCAACGTTAAAATTAGGAACGTAGAGTTTTTTTTTTTTGGTGGTCTGTTTGATATAGAGTACACATCATTAAAACCTAGACACATTACCCGTCTGGATTTAAATTAATGTCCAATTTTGATGTTTTAAATGGTATTTAACTAACTATTTTATACTACCTCACTTAACGAATTCAAATATTAAAAAATGAAAAATTAATTCTAAATTATCAAATTCTTAAATGACATGATATAATTTGATTAGTTACACGATAATTAGAACACTAAAATTAGACAGAGGATCTAGATTCTATTTCTCTCGGTGGCGGCCATGATTAAGTTGCTCTTGTTAATTGACTAAGCCTCTTGCCTTTTTAACCAAAAAAAAAAAAAAAAAATCTCCCTCACAATGTTAACAACATGACAAACCAGAATTTTTTTAATAAAGGAATACGGGAAGAATTCAAAAGGCAAAAAAAAAAAAAAGAAAGAATCTAAGAATTAATGGGGAACAATTTTCATCTCTTTGTTAAAGGTGCGTTGCTTATCAAGTTTGCAAGTTGTAGAACTTACTGTAGCAATGGTGCGCGGCAATTGGACCCCAGTCATCCCCACAAGTAATTATGCCACACTTTAAGTATATGATTAGAACGAAGAAGAGCTGGCCAAAAGGAGATTTATTAGCCAAGTAAATGTATATATGGCTGCTATGTTTTTAGATGAGGATGACCACCACTTAGTCCCCATCTTTGCTCCAGAAAAAAAAAAGGAAATTCATATATATATATATATATGCATGTATATATGATCTCTTTGTATGACTCATCATCTTGTGACAAATAACATAGCCACGTGGAGCCACTTCAATGGTGGATGCCGCCCCTCTAATGCTCATATAGTCAAATATAACGGCTCCAAAAAAGATCTCTCTTCTATTGTAAAGATTGTGTTGTTACTTGCTATACATATATGCATGTGTTTGATCATGTAGGAAAAATCTTGAACCGTCACTGATCTCTATGCCTTTTGCAAATGAAATAATTTCATGATGTCCCTTTGTTTTGAATTGAAAGGATTATTTGTAAATCCAGTACAACTGGGATCAATGGAGTACAGCAATATTCAACCTTGTCCGAGCAATAAATTTTTGTTAAAACAAATAAGGGTATTGGCTTGTTTTTCATTAGAATACATTATCGACTTTTTATGTTTTTGTTGTGTATGAAAATAGAAGATGTTATTATAAATAGAAAACATTTATACAATTAACAGTTTTTATACAAGGAGGAGATTTCTTCAACTAAATAAGTTCGTCATTTATATATATTAAGAGTAATATAAGTAACTAAAGAAAAGACAACGATTTTAGTGACAATAATACATCAAATTTATTATAAAAGCACGTAAAGATATTAATTTTGTTAACAACGTCTTAGCAAAATGTAGGATCCCCCATTAGTAAATTTGATCGTATATGTTTCAATCGTATATATCACTGATAATTGACTTCCTCCAAATATGACATATCTATTTCTCACAAAACAGATTATATAACACACATCACATGCACGAGCAACTAATGGTAACGACAAACCATGTTAAACATATTATGATTGAAAAGGAATTGAAAATTTTGGTTAATTATAATTAATGATGTTTTTTTTTTCCCCCTTCTTATCCTACCCAAAAAGTTGTACCAGAGATGGTGATCAGATCGAATGCGTAAGAATTGCACTACCACTAAGTAACTGGAGAGTAGTACTGTCTAGTTATATATATATATATATATATATATATATATATATATGTATGTATATATATGTGTGTGTGTGTGTGTGTGTGTCCATGGAGGGACCAGGGTTTTTGTTCTCTCACTAATTAAAAGTAACGATGCAACTTTTGGATTGGCGTGGGGAGCAACAGGGGACACCATATTGGTTGTTCCCACTTATATGATGAAGTCAATTTATTTGCTAATGCCCTCTTTAAAAAGCATGATCATTTGAAAGAGAACTTCTTACAATTATTAACCCTCAACAGATATTCAAAGCATCATGTGTTAGACTGTGTGTGGCTCCAACTCCAACAATATTGTGGCCGGCCATATATATAAAAGAAGATAAGATGATCGACTCAAGTGCTACTATACTACCCGAGTAACCGCACCTTTCTGGGAATATTTAAGGAAACTGGAGGCAGGTCACACTTTATACTTAGGACATCTTTACCAAACCGTAGAAAGTGTGATGAAAAAGGTAATGAGGTTGAAAATAGTATTTATTTGACTATTAAATGGTGTAATGAGAAATAATCTTATTTTTTCGTATGTTTATTAAAATTAAGAATTGCAATGTTATAAATATAATCACGAAAATGTTCTTTTATACAATTTGATCATGATTAACTATATAGTAATTCATTAAAGGTAGATAAGTAAATTTAACATTCATTATACTAAAAGGGGTGTAAAAATTTGCATTGTGTTTCCTGATTTCTTATATTATGTGGGGCTCACTAAATTTTTATTATTGAATTAAACATATTATTAAATGGAAAAAAGAATCACTCCTTACTTTTCATTTTCGTTTGATGCAAAATAAACATGCTTTAAATTTACATGCCTCCAAACGGAATGTGGATGATGAGTTTCATGTGTCATTCACGTGTTCTTATGGGCCCGTTTAGTTTACTGATTCGAGTTGAGATGTGACTTTATGTGAGAACTTTTTACTGTAATAAAAAAATTAAATGTGACTGTTTCTGAGAGTTTTTTACTGTAACAAAACTCAAATCGGTGAAATGAATCCCTTGAGAGCCGGGTTTGAAGAAAGTGTGGCTAGTGTTGTCCAAATTGTTGGTGTGGATTTCTCAACATCAATGCTCATCTATCTACTCTGTTATTTTCAGTCGTTCTCAAATTGTTTCTCACCGTGAGAGATCATGAGAGGTGCCGAGCTCTAATTAGGCAAATACATACTTTTGAGATTAATTAGTAACAAAGTATTGATAAGAGAATAGAGTATTTAAAATATGGAACAAAATGTTCCATTTAGGTGAGGTAATCAATTGTCTAGGATTTCAAATAATATTACGGAATTTCTCCATTAAAAAAAAAAGACTAGGAAAATTCCTTTCTAGAATCATGAAACGTGTCTTTTGTATTTGTTCTATTCAAAGCAAAACCTTGAAATGATGCTATTCTAGCGTCGAGGTTGGGCTTTGCACTAGTGATTGACTCGAGATCGGACCTCAAGTCTTTCTTCCAATCTTGATCTTTAAATTGGTTAGAGGTCAACCGAGACATATTTCGATATTGATCTTGTCAAAGTTCTCTAGTGGTTTCATCCTTCCATCTCAAGGGGGTTAGCCATCGGTACCAATAGGACATGTGTCACACTCTTGATATTTGTGGGAAAATTCACCAATACAAATAAAGAATTTATATTTATTATTTTAAAGAGCTTTTGCAAAGAATTAAGCTTCATAACTCAAGTTTCTTTAATATGTGTTCATTATCAAATGAATTGATCGAAAACTTGTGGATGTGGCTCACAAGTTTATCCTTCCATTTTACAATTTTAATGTGATCAAAGTTCATAAATAATTATATACATATATATCGTTTAAAGTTCACAAGTATATTGTTTAATTTTGTGATTCCAACGCTTAAATCCGTTATAAGTTATAACCATACTCAAGACATTGGTGTGTGAAACTCTTCTCCGGCCCAGTATAGAGAAAGCTCCCAATTAATTACTCTTATACGAAAATTATAGTAAATAACATATTTATGAAATTAAATTAAGTAAATAACATATTTTAAAACTGTTTAAGTAAATAACAGTTTTCCGTGTAAATATTTTATTTACTATTGATAAACAAAATAATTTATGTAGTAAAAAATCTTTATTTATATAGAATAAACTCTTTTACCGGTCGTAAAAAAAAAATTTACGCTTTAAACTGTTATTTACTTAAAATAGTTTTAATTATTTACTATAAATCTGTTGTGTACTTTTCTCCCTTAGTTATATACGTCTATACTACAAATAGCAAAAAAAAAATTTGTCCCAAAAATTTCTCCAAAATCATGAGGTTCAACCAATATTCTAGTGACCGAAAGCACTTTATAATGTTCCCCCGAATTGCATTTCGTTTTCAATGAAAGCATTAATGGACCAAAATTCTTGTTGATGTGAGGCTTTCAAATGAAATAACGGGGGATGGCAGGACAGTAGCTATTCAGTGTGACAATAAAGCCTGGGAAAATTCACAAAAATACCATTGTTATTCAAGTGTGGTCCTAAAGCACATGCACTTCAAGCTCTATGCCAAATAAACATAACTGATCTTTACGTCCTATTATATATATATATATATATATATATATATGCAAAAATAGTAACAAACTTATATTATCAACTATTAGAAATATCTAATTCAGCTCAAAAAAGAAAAAGAAAAAAAGAACTCTAATATCAAAGTAATGGTCCTGCTTATTTCATTCTTTTTGCATCTTTTTTTTTTTTTTTTTTTTGGGGGAGATTTACTTGAACATGGACAAACTAATACTATGATCTCCCAACTCGTGGACCAGCGATGCGGATCTAAGTTTTTATTCTATGGCTTTTGGCTGCTTTCTACTTTCACATTAGGCGATTATATTTTCTTATTTTCTTTCATAAAAGATGATACCGAAATCTTGGCCTGAAGCCCAAATTAGATTGTTTGTGGTTCTAGTATAAAGGTAAAGAAATCAAGGTGTGATTACGATTTCATAAACATGCTTTAGTTTGGGATTTTCTCTTAACGCTATTGGTTTATCAAGTGTATGTGGAGATCATGCGCAGTGTGGGTGAGATATACTTTATGTATAATAATAAGAATTTTTAAACCTACAAAGGGTATATTTTAGTTTATTTATTTTTTAAAGCTCCAAAGTTCAACCATGGTATAATGATACTGAGAATATGGGTTGGACAATAAAGGTATGTCATATATTGTACCTACCAATTTGGTTATATATATATATATCTAGCTAATATTGGTTTCTATGGGCGGCTCTTTTAGTGATGCAATGTACTAGAGATCTTTTTATTTTTATTTTTTATTAACTTATAAATATAAAATAGGGAAAAGTTAATGATCCCTTGTGATTACATTTTGTGGGGCTTAATAGGCTTTTATTTAAAAAAAAAAAAAAAAGTAGAAAAAAATTATTGCCCTTTCTCTCAATATTGTAAGCTCGTTATAATTATCTTCTCTCTTTGCAAGTGGGCATTGAAAATTATATGATACAATTTCACGATTGCGTGCCCTACATGGTTTAGAAGTAAGGTAAATTGTTAGGAATATCTAGCACTTTATTTAAGATGATTATTCCAATTTAAGGGCATTGTGTATTTCATGTAACGTCGAAATTTAGTGCACACTTCTAGCTCTTAATTAACTATAGCGTGGAAGGAATCGATACCTAATCCAATAATTCACACACAAACTTGCAAGGAAAATGATATTATAAAACCAACAAATGTGATAACAACTAATAACGTCTCACATTCGTTTGTTTTTGTTTTTGTTTTTTTTTTAAGAGAATCTCACGTTCGTTTTTGTTGTCCTATTGATTGATACTTTCTTCTTCAATTTTGTTATCCTTTCTTCCAATTTTTTTCATATTGCAAATCAATACACGTGTCCTTGTGTTTGTTTTAGCAGCCAAAAGAAATAATCGTTTAAATTATCAAAATTCCAATGCCAATGAGAGACTTAGCATAAAACAAAAATTATCATTTTCCCCCTTATTTTCAAATAAGCTACTATTCCTATATATTTAGAGATTTTCTTGTACGCTAAAAAAATCTCATTGATAATGCGTAATATGTATTATGATTAATCTTCGAAGTTTAAGTGAAAACATATTTTTATCTGTTCTTATAAAAACCTACGATAAATTTTTAGGTTTAAAATATTTACACATTTACTCCCTGAACTCGTATGGTTTTAGCAACTTGTCTTTTAAACTTTTAATTTTCACAAATTGTCCCCTCAACTAGTAAAATTATTACAATATGCCTCAATTTAGCAATTCAAAAATTAAAGCATGTTAGATGAAAAATTCTAACATCTCAATTCAAATGTAATACAAATATTTAAAATTTTAAATTTTTAATCCCTTAAATCTAATAAAAATTTAAACAAATTTAATAAAATGGGCACATTGTAACATTTTATAAAAAATAGGAGGTTGATTACTTAAATTAAAAATTTAAGAGACAAAATGTTAAACCATGACAAGTTTAGGGAGTAATTGTTCTAAAAATCCGGTATACACTATATTGTTTTCAAAGTGAGAACTATTAAGGGTAAGAATATTCGAGTCTTACATCGTTTAAATACAAATAAAACCATAGCCATATAAGGTGGAAACCCAATATCTTATAAAGTGCAATTTTCTCCCTCACTTTTCTTCTCATCTCTCATGAAAAATATGTAATATGGTATCAGAGCCTATTGCTCAAACGGGCTGGGTCGATCCATAAAAAATACAAGATTGGTGACTCCACAGAGTCACCATCTTGCGGGGGCGTGTTAAGAGTAAGAATATCCAAGTCCCACATCGTTTAAATACAAACAAAACCACAAACATATAAGGATATTAAGTCACCCCACTTAGAGCAACTTCAACCATGCTAGCTATTTTATGTTTTTAGCTAAAATAGTTAATGATTTAGCTAAAATTTAGTTTTTCTCCACTCTAACCATTAGCTAAATAGTTAGTTATTTTAGAGAATCTATTTCACATTAGCTAAATATAACTAGCAAGAAGTGGTTAGGTATTTGATTTATTGTATTATTTTATTATTTCATACCCAATAAATGCAAAGGGACTTTTTTAAATTAAATAAATTTATTTATATTTAAATTCAATAAATGTTTAAATAATCTATATTTAGCTAAAATAGAGAGCATGATTGAAGTAACTCATCAAAAAATTACTAGTTAAAATAGATTTTTAACCATTTTAACTAAAATTTAATTAAAAAATAAAGAATTCTCTTAAAACTACTATTTAAACAAATTAACCTTTTAAGAAAAAAATCTAATACCTTTTAAAATGTAATTTTCTCCCCCACTTTTCTTCTTATCTCTCCTCAAACTCTAATTAAAACCACCCATTTAAGGAGGAAAAAAAAACACCACCAAATTACCAATGACCAAAGTCTACTTTTTCCACATTTGAAGACTCAAGGTAAACGTTCTACAAAACCGGTTAACGGAGAATTGAAGAAGTCAATGACCTAATCATGACCGTTTACTTCCCTTCTCTCTCAGGACCAGAAACTGAACGCCGTTATGTCCCCCAACAACCACACAGTTGACGTGGAGAGACCAAAACCGTCAGATTGTCATACCTGTCGTTCACCTTCTGATCGTCGATGCACGCGTTCCCACTTTTGGATTACACAATTATTACGCCAGGATACGGGCGTGGTAAAACAAAAGATTCACACCCAATTAACAGTAAAAAAAGAAAATAATGATAAAGCTAAAAAAAAAAAAAAAAACCTTACCTACGTAATAAGCTGTCGCCTGTTGAGTGTTCAAGAAAAAAATTACTGCTAGTCAGTCTTTTTAAAATAAGAATAAAAAAAAACAAATTAAATTTCGAATAAAAAATTATTCTATTTTTTGATTGTCAGCCAAAAAAAGAAAAATGTAGATAGATTTATGTATAATCGCGTAGCCTTATACACGTACATGCATATATAATTCCACGTTAATTTGTGAAAAGGATATTGTAATAATATACTGAACGCACAAAATACCAAAAAAAAAAAAAAACACATACACACAATACGTATAACAGATGGTAAATTAAAACATGTTGTAATTTAGGAATTGTGAAATATTTGGAGAAGAAAAAAGAAAAATCATACCAAATTATCAATAAGTAATATCCTCAACAATGGAACTTTTTGGTCACTCACAAAGTGAAAATTCAACCAAGAAAAAGGGTCAGTGGTTCATTCTCGTCTAATCACTTTCTCGGCTGTGCATTTTGCAAAGTACTTTTTTTTTTTTTTTCCCTTCTCTTTATCCGGCCCCTCTTTTCTCTGCAATCTCTTTTTAAAAACTAAAAAAAAAAAAAAAAAAAAAATTATTCCCCGTTCCGTGCAAAAGGATATGCAATAGTGATTAGAGGACACTGTGGGGGCTAAAAAAGTAAAAGCAAGTTGGGAACAGTATAAGGTTGCCGGGGAATACTCTGAGACTTGTCGGTGCTATTGCCGAATATCTTTTCTACAATTTTTTTTTTTTTTTTTTTGTAATTTATTAGAATGAAAATAATTAAAGTGGAAAAAGAACATCCACTGTACGATGTCTTCATTTGTTTTATATGACATAACATGCTTTATGAGTTATTATTGTTGAAAAAAAAGAGAATTTTACACTGCTACGAGTGGGTTCTGTTTTAAACCATATTGTATCGAGTTTTGTTAGTTGTGTATTTTAGTGTGATTTTTATCGCATTTAATACTTAAAAACATCACTAATTAATAAGTACCCAAATCATAGAAAGAATAAAATTTTTTTCCCAAGAAAAGTTGTTTTTTATTATTATATTTTAGGGACATTCTCTCATAGGATAAGTAATTTTTTTAATGCAATAAGTAAGTTTTTAATTATTAAATTTAATCAAATCTAATTAAATTAAAAAAAAAAACATATAAAACAGATATTTAATTGTTAAAAAATAAAAAACTATTAATATTTTAGTTTTTTTCCTAATTTTTAAGCAGGAAAAGAAATTGTTGTTAGCTTAGCTATAGCAAGGCCAAAGAAGAAGGTTCTTTTTTTGCATTAAAAAAAAAAAAAACCACCACCTCTCTACTAAACCAGAGCTAAACCAACCATTGTGCTGTGCCTACTATCCCCCCCTCTCTCTCTCTCGTCTCCATTTCCCTGTTCTCAATAAGCTACTTTTGTTTTTGTTCTTCTTAGCTCCAACACACTCGTTTTTCTCAAAGCCATTAATCCATTTGATAGTTGACAAGAGCCATTTTTTATGCCTACACCACTAGAACATGATTACATAGGTTTAACAGAGCCTTCTTCTTCTTCTTCCTCTTGTTTAGTAATGGAAAGAAGCTCTGAAAATAAGAATATTTCATCATCTTCTTCTTCTTCTATTTCTTCCTCTACTCTAACGGAGGATGAGAAGATTAAGGAGACCGAGCTAAGACTTGGCTTGCCTGGGTCCCACTCTCTGGAGAGAAAACCAGGAGGACTCTCTCTTTTTGGCAAGGATTTGGAGGAAAAGCATAACAACAACAACAACAACAACAACAACAACAAGAGAGGCTTCTCTGACGCCATTGATGGGTCCTCTGGGAAATGGGTTTTCTCTCATCGTGTGTGTAATGGATCTGAGTCTGAGGCTGATTTGGGAAAAGGGTCTGTTTTGTTTTCCCCTAGAGGTGGGAATGTTGAAGGGAAGACTAATGGTAATGGTGCTCACCAGTCAGTACCTGCCATGAAAGATGTTGTTCCAATTTCAAAGTCGGTAGCAGTTCATGAGACGAAAACTCAGGTTTCTGAGCATGGTAGTGCTCCTCCTGCTGCCAAGTATTTTTCATTCATCTCTCTCTCTCTCTCTCTATCTCAGTTTTTAATTTTTTCTTTTTATTGTTGCTTGTATTTTTAGTTTTTGGGGAGGTGAAAAAAGTAAAAAATTTTCTTGTTTACATGAGTTTATTGATCTCTTGCTGGTTTTCTTGCTTCATTAATAGTGATTATTATTGTTAAAGAATTAGTCTTATTATTATTATTACTAGCATTTTTCTAAACAAATTTGGGGGTGGAGACAGTAGTTGTAGTTATATATATATATATATATTATATAATTTGAGGTGAAGATGTAAACTTTACACTTCAAGATAGAATCAGATGTAAATTTTCAGCCAAATTATGCATGCAACCATGCTTATTTTGGCATGTTGATACTACCAATTTTGATAGTTGAACCAAATTCTCAATTGCACTTGAGAGATTTTAAATATGTTGTAATAATTTTTTTCCCTGAATTTTAATTATACTTGGGGAATATTTTAGATATGAGGTGTGACATCATATCATAGATGATAGAAGTTCTGAGCATGGTAAGTAATATATGAAACAGGGCACAGGTGGTAGGATGGCCACCAATCCGATCATTTCGGAAGAACACCATGGCTTCTAATTTGGCAAAAAATAATGAGGAGGAAACACAAGACAAATCTGGGTCCGGTTGTCTTTATGTCAAGGTTAGCATGGATGGTGCTCCATACCTGCGCAAGGTTGACCTTAAAACCTGCACCAACTATAGGGAACTCTCATTGGCTCTTGAGAAAATGTTCAGTTGCTTTACCATTGGTAAATCCTCTCTCTCTCTCTCTCTCTCTCTCTCTACATATATATATATACACACACACACATATATATATTATATATAGACACACACACAGAGTACATACCAAAACAGCAGTAAGAAGCTATATTGCATTGTCTCAACAAAGCTGTACTCTGCCGAATCTTCTTTTCTGGTAGCTATACTGTTGATATGAAGCAGTGTAGTGATGTTCCTCCAGTGGTATTGAAGATTAATGGGTTAATCTCATTTTTAGTCCCAAACTGCAAATCAAATCTGATTTTAATCCTCGATTTTTAAAAGGTCATAGAACGAGTCTCGATCTATGAAATTGTTTCCAATTAATCCTTCCATCCACCTGTTAAAATCTATAACGAAAAAAAGACACGCGAGGACCATATACAGTTTAATGTGAATTTTGTAATTCTACATGTTGGGGCGCGATTATTATGAATGAAGTCATGCCATTTTCCTTTGAGATTTTAGTAGTAGGATGGACAAAATTTGGTAAATTGGGACTTGTTCTTGGATATTTTAAAAGTTAGGGATCAAAATAAGATTTGGCCTATAATTTGGGGTCTAAAAATTAGTTCAACCCAAGATTATTTTGCTTCATTGTATATTTTTGTCCTTAAATAGGAGGGGAGTTTTATGTTGCATGAGTAGAAGATCATAATTCACAACCTTAAAGCATTCTTTAGTTTAGTAAAATTTTGAGTTCTATGCATAATGCTTAAAAGTCGCAGCATGAGTTGCAAACAATTTTATCTGAACTTGTGAATGGCTGTGTACAGGGCAGTGCGGTGCTTCTGGACTACCGGAGCGAAAAGGCCTAACTGAGAGCCGTCTGATGGATCTTCTCCACGGTTCTGAATACGTGGTTACTTATGAAGACAAGGATGAAGATTGGATGCTTGTTGGTGACGTCCCATGGGAGTAAGTTTTCCTTCTGAAGTGAATTTCATGTTTTAAAGACTTCACTTGAGAGTATCTTGCTTTTATAATAGATCCACTTCTGAATCTCCTATTAGACTATCTATTTCTGGCTTTTATTATTTTACTTAAAACTTTAACACTGCATTATTTTGTCAGCTATGAGGTTTAATTATCTCTTCTCTTCATTTCTAATTTTCTTTTTTCATTGCTTGTTTCGACAGCATGTTCACCGATACGTGTAGGCGATTAAGGATTATGAAAGGTTCCGAAGCAATTGGCCTAGGTATAGCCCTAATGTGAAAATTTCAGGATCATATCCTTTCTAGTTTCCATTGATCTAAATCTTGAAACCAACTGATCATTCATCGTTGTGCTTTGACTTCAGCTCCGAGGGCCATGGAGAAGTGCAAGAACCAAAACTAGCTCAAAGAGGCATTCTCCGAAGCAGCGAAGCCTAACCTTGATTCAAAATTGGGTGCCTGTTGCAGGATGTTACATATGTTTTTGTGAACAATGTTACATATGGTTTTAACTTTGTTAGATTTGGATGATTTTGTGGACGTGACAATTCTCTTTAAGTGGGAAGGATTCCACTAAACATACCATATTATACGCTTGTTTTGATGTTAATTTCATTTCTTGTATCCGTTTCATAAACTCTGTTTAGTGTGTAAATGAAACACTGCTTGCAGAACTCTATTTCTAAAGATAAATATAGTTTGAAATATTTTCATCTATGGCGAGTATTTTTGAATTTTTACGTTACTAAGCGTTTGCTTCATTGGTTACAATTCAAACTTTTTTATTGCAGTCTTCTCTCACAAATAATTTGAACAAAAGTTTTCTATTTTTATCTACCAACGTGACAAAGAATTATGTGACTGAATACTATAGTAGGAGACATGGTCACACAAAGTACAAAGGTTAAATGGGGCAAAACTGAACAGACTTTTTCCCATATTTGCGCTTTGACTGAACAGGTTTACACTATTTTTTACAAGTCAGTCTGGGTCTGCCTATATTGCTCTGGATTTCTCCAAATCTATTATGTTGATGCGTGCTATGTTGTATCCATCATTATCGTGTAAATGCTGCTAATCCAAACAAATTAGTCTTGAATGTGATTATGTTACCGAGTCCTAATACTGAAAAAAAAAATAATTAAGGGTAAAAGGCAATGAATAAACACGGATGGTAAAGTTGCACAGATGTAAACAGGTCTATATAGTATTGATTCTGGGGGAAAAAGTGGTAAGAAAATCAAAGGAAATGACCAAGCTAAATTGCTGGGCGAAAATATTTTAAGAAAAAAGATTCACTTGATATTAACAAACTAGTGAAAGCTAAACAATCCTCTCCATCCAGACAGCTCTGAAAGACTAAAATCACTGCCTGGATATCTCAATGTAAACCAACTGAGTATATCCATTGAACACGGACGTATCAAGTCTGGTCAAACCAAGCCTCTGGAATAGGCCATATCGGCCATCTTCAATGATAGGTGGTGGTGCACGAGCAGGGTCATATCTGGTCTGGTGAGTGAGGGAAGGACCCGCCACTGGAGGAAGCTCCCAATAAACATCAAGGATTGATTCCACGAACCGGCTGTTCTGGAAATGCTCTGTGTAGGTAATTGGTTTGTTACTGTGATTAAAGTTATCTCGCATGTATCCTCGAACACCCCACCATGCTTCATCCGGTCCACAAAGTTCTTCAATATCCACTGCTTTTTCCCAGAACTTCTTCCTTCTCCCCCTGATCCTGGCTTCATCACTGTCTTTAAAGCAGCTATGGCCACCTCCTAAACCAAAAAAAAAATAGCCATTACAACACCTCTTGAAGCAGTATCTATAGTCAACAAAATTTTAATTCGATTGATGACTATATTAAGTTAAATTCATAGAAATAAAGCTTATAAGACCAAATTAATATCCAGAATAGTTTCCACACATGATCTTTACAACCGCTATGATAAATATTGAGGGGGGAAAAAAAGCTCACAAGGCTGTAACGAAAAGTCCAAATGGGATGGCACGCACCTCTTATATAGGACTGATCGCAAATGTGCCTCAAGGAATAATGGTCTCCCGTCCCAGTATCATAGTTATCCTCAAAGACTATATGCCGAAAGCCAGCTTCTAGAGCCTGCCTTATTCTGGTCATCAGACCATGACATAGAAAGGATCCAGCAATTAGCTATTTTAGTGGAAATTCAATACTGAAAGAAAGCAACAGATTGCATTAAGATACTGCAAGTACCTTTTTAATTCATTCTGATGGTCATCAAAGAAAATGAGAACCCGACTAAGATCAGTAATCCCATGTTTTTTCATCACCTTTCCCCAATCAATGCTTCCAAAATCTACAAAGTCCTTTCCAGCAAAGTATGTGCAGTTTCCATCAACATACGCAGGCCCCTTCTTTAGATACTTCTCAGGATGCCGAGGTGTAATAGAAATAATCCGTGTTTCCGGCATCGCTTGCCGCAAAACCCAAGTGGAGTGGCCCTTGAAAGCGCCACTCTCAATCATCAGATCCAGCTTCAGCCACCGAGCAATGAACCAAAGCCCAAAGCTGTGGTCAAATCCCATGCCATACATGTTGTTTTTAATTGGCCGGGTTTCGTATATCGGCACAAACTCTTCCAAGCCCTTGAGTAGATCCTTAGATGTCCATTCTACCGTTTTTCCATGTTTCGATCTGCCTTTTGCCAAGGACAAGATAATAACAATCAACTAAAACACTACTCATTACTCGCGGTTCTTACACAATTTCACTTGAAACAAACTCAAACTCCATAATCCAAAATCCACATATCATCCAATAGATTACCATTTACCACTACCAGATTGCAGATGTTGAGCAATAGAATAATAAAGATTTTGCTATCTCCCGCAATTCTACTTATCAGAAATCCTCAGGATTACCAGATTGCAGATATTAAGAGTTAAACAGCAACCAGAATTATTTGCACAAGAAGCTCCACTAATCCAAATACATCACTCATAAACTAGAAATAAAACTATGTTATTCAAAATCATCAGCAAATTCCCAAATCATTGCCACTTCAATCAATTGTTGGAAAATAAACATCAATTAATAACAATCTGATATAATTGGTTAACCTAGCTAATCCGCATAAGAGATCCAAAATTCAAAATCGGAAACCTAATCGTCTAATCTTCAATTACCAAACAGAAAATTCCACAATGAGATCAGATCTGAGCGAAAAAACACTTACACCAGGGGACGCCGAGGGATCCGAAATCGGATTCGAGAGCGTCGAAGCCGAAGAAACCGGATCGGTAAACGGGGTCGTGAGGAGAGACGCAGACGAAGGTCCGGGAGTGGAAGGCTAGAGAGAAGATGAGAATGAGGGCGAGAGAGAGAGCGGCGACGCAGGGCCAGAGAGGACCCAATCGGGCAAAGTAGAAGGTGAGGCGAGTGGTGAAGAAGGAGAAAGGGAGGTGCCTCTTGGTCTTGGACTCATCCGCCGCCGCCGCCGCGTCGGCGTCGGCGTCGTCGTCGTCGTTGTGAGGCGAGGCTCGCCGAGAAGAGACGGCGCGCTCCAGCATTTTGGCGGTTTGGGTGGGAGCAACCGGCATCTATCTGGAAAACACTGCTACTGTCTATGAATTGCAAGTAAGCAGAGTAGAGTAGGGGTCGCAATTCAGTAGAGGAGAGTGTATTTGGGCGTGAGACTGTCACTCGTGCCTCCGATCCCACTCGTATAGTGTACAATTTGTTTTTTATTTTTGAGAATTTTCATTTAAAGTTGAGCATTTTAAAAAATTTTCAAGAGTTCTTTTTTTTTTTTCAGTTTTTTTCTTCGGGGGTTTTTTTTTTTTCAAACCCAAGGACTAAATAATAAAAAGAGTTTTTAGTACAATTGTCTTTTTTTTTTCTCTTTAAAAACCCAAAGACTAAATAATAAAAGAGTTTCTAGTATAATTGTCTTTTTTTTTCTCCTTAAAAACCCAAGGACTAAAAAATAATAAAAGAGTTTTTAGTACAATTATCTTCTGAACTTATCATTGTTTAGTAAATTATTCTTTAAATTTTTAATTTTGACAATTAATCTCCTCAACTTGTAAAACTGTTACAATGTGTCTTATTTTACTAAATTTGTTCAAATTTTTCATTAAATTTAAGGGATTAAAAGATGAGGAATTAAATTTTTTTTTTTTTTTTTTTTTTACATTTGAATTGAGATGTTAGAATTTTTCGTCTAAATGTGTTTTTTATACCAATTTAACACAATTATCGCCAGAATGAAACATATTACGATAATTTTATGAATTAAAAAAACATTAAAATTTAAAATTTAAAAAGCAAATTACTAAAGTCATATAAATTCAATAGGCAAATATGTAAAATACTAAATGGCAAATGGTAAAATATAAATGGACAAGTCACAAGTGGAATGAAAAAGGAGATGAGTTACTATTCTCACCAAGTCTCAAAAATTCATGCACGTTATATACACAACGTTATTATTTTGAAAAATTAAATACAAATATTAGGAATTAAACCTCTAATAAAATGCAAGAGAAGTAACACGAAGATCGTGTTTTGCTACTATGTCATATTCAAATTTAAAACCTCAATATTTGAGATATATATGAAAAGCTCCAACCATCTTATTTTTATCCGTAGATTTATGTGGTAGAAGAATGAATTTTTTGCCTGAAGTTCTTTTTTTTTATTGAACTCAAACTTAATATATACGTACACAATTAGTTCAAAATTTGATTGAACTCAAGCCCTAAATAAATTTTCTCGTTCTCTTTGCTACTGGAGCATATTTGATTGGAAGCAGGAAGGGAAGGAGATAAAGAACTCTTCCTTGGACCCACTATTTTGGACCCTAGCATTTCTCTTCTATTAATTGAAAGATTCAATTAATCCATCAAAATAAGATAAAAGACGATTTTATTATCCAAAAAATAATATTAAAATAAGTAATATTACAAGTGATAGATAATTATCATCTATGTTTTAACTCACTCCTTTATACCGAACAACAGGAATAACATAACCATCATCATTCATGTTTCTTATTTCTCCAACTCTCTTAATCATTTCTAATATCCATCCCTCAAACTAAATGGAGCCTCAATGGTTTTATCTCGAAAATTCACGAAAAAAAAAATTAAGTATGTACTTGTACCATATTTACTGACTCTCGAAGATTCACGGAAAAAAAAAAATAAGTACTTGTAGCATATTTATTGACTCCCAACTCCCTCCCAAGATAATATATACGAAAATAAGTGAAGAGAAAAATGGGGAACATGAATGCTTATAAATTTAATTAATACACGCATATCCAACACTTCACAATTGGGAAGGCGTCATCCGTCAGTGAGAATAATGCATATATATATATATATATATATATATTATCTACACACACACTGCTTTTACCATGAAAACCAAACCATATATGATGCACAACATTCATAACCAAGTCGTGTCTTGAAAGCAAGAGAACTAGACAAACATGGCCTCACTAGAATCTCCCAACTCTCCTCCAAATCCATCTTTTGCACTAAGAAGTACAACAGCAGCAGCCACACACATCAACACGTTCTTGCGAAGCACGTCCACAAAGGAAGCCTCCTTCTCGGAGTTCCCCTACACCCCGCCGCGCCGGAGCTCCCCCTCCCTCTCCCAGAGCCTCCACGCCTCCCCGGCCTCCTCCCCTCTCCACCCCCTCTCAAGGACGGCCAGATTTTGTCCATTGCCGCCTCCAACGGCCTCGTCTACACTGGCTCCGATATCAATGTCATAAGGGTGTGGAAGCTGCCGGAGTTCTCCGAGTGTGGCCAGCTCAAGACCAAGGCCTGCATGGTGGTGGCCTTGGAGGTGTCCCATGACAGGGTTTACGCGGCTTATGGGGATGGGAAGATTAGGGTTTGGCAGAGAACTTGGGACGAAGGGTTGAAGCATGTCCGCTTGGCGACGATTCCAAAGACGGGTAACTATGTCCGCAGCTACATTTCCGGCAAAGAGAAGATGGTTAGTGTTAGTTTTGATTACTTGCCTTAATTGGAAAATTTATTTTCATTTATGCATGGCATTAGTAATGTTAGTAACACTAATACTATATATAACTAGCTTGGTTATCAGGTTATTAGGTTTATTTTTATTACACTACAAGTGTTGTCAAATCGCCAGCAGATCTAGTAAATGAAAAGGTTTTGATTCTGCAAAAAATTAAAAAGGTTTTGGATTAAATATTAAACAACCATAGCTACCTAAAATCATGACTTGCATATGTTATATATATATTCACCTGGGAAGTAGGTTAAACATAATGACGACCTATCTTTTTTTTAGGGTACATAATGACAACCTATCGGTCCAAATGTAGAGGTCGTTGGTGTTAATAAATTCTAAACAATTTTTTTTTTATTGGCACTAATATATGCAGAAATATACTTTAATATGTCATAGACTCACACCGAAGTTACTGGATAGACCATGGATATTGGTGCTTCTCTTTATGGCTCATTATTACATAAGACAAACATGAGGTTATGAATTAAATTAAATTAATTAGGTGTGTAACAACTGGGGACTGCAGATCTCTTTCTCCAGTAACTGCAAAATTGAATCCTTTATCACATTATAAATTATATTAATGCTTGTCATTGTTATGGTTTAATTAATCATCCTTCATCATGTAGTATATATAATAAGATTTAGTTCATGTTAATTATCAATATTATTGTATTAAACAGACGAAGCATATGGGGCCTATAACATCCGTAGCGATCAATGTCTCGGACGACATCCTATACTCGGCTTCCATGGACAAAACCGTCAAAGTGTGGAGAATCTCCGACCTCAAGTGCATTGAGACAATCCAGGCCCACCCGGAGCCGATCAATGCCATAATCGTCGCCGACGACGGAGTCCTCTTCACCGCCTCCGACGACGCCACCGTCAAGGTGTGGCGGCGCAACTTCTGCCGCGGCGACCAGCCCCACTCCCTCACCGTCACCCTCCCAGCCAAGTACTCCCCCGTCAAGGCCCTAACCCTAACCCCCGACGGCGCCGTCCTCTACGGCGGCTGCACCGACGGCTACATCCACTACTGGCTCAAGGGCTGGTACTCCGGCCAGCTCCAGTACGGCGGCGCGCTCCAGGGCCACACCCACGCCGTGATGTGCCTCGCCAGCGTGGCGAACTTCGTCGTTAGCGGCTCGGCCGACTCCACCAGTAGGGTTTGGGCCAGGGAACAGGACGGCCAGCACACCTGCTTGGCGGTGCTCGTCGGCCACCGCGGGCCCGTCCGCTCCGTCGCTGCCTTTTCTGGCCGGTTCGGGGAGGATATCAGTGATCAGGAGGGGTGTACTATTTGCACTGGTAGCCTTGACGGCGTGCTTAAGGTGTGGCGAGTAGTGACGTCAGGCGTGAATTATATGAACCGGTGTTCGACTCCTAGTGGGTGCGAGTATTTTGAGCTCTAGATTAATTAATTAATTAAAATTAGGTTTGGTCATCAGATTGGAATTTGGATTATGAAAAGGGTTAATTGTGAGTTAATTATAAGGAACGAAAACAGTGTACAGATAACAAATGATCATCCATACGTTAATTTTGATCAAAAGTAATTACATGTATATGGTGGTCATAGTAAGTATAAGGGAAACAATCATTACAACTTTAGTTTTATTGCAAGACTGCCCTTTATAATGCAATAGCTAGATTGATCAATATAATTAAGCATAATGTTACAAATATGTGACTCCTAGATAATGTAGCCTAATTGTGTGTGTTTGTGTGTCATGTGTCTGCATTTGTATGATCGTGAAAATTTTGACAAATTTCATTATGATAAGAATTCTTAATTTTATCGAAGTACTTCACAACAAATTCAGGACAGAATATTGCCTTCTTTAGATGAATCTGTGGACGGGGGCTGTGTTGTCAGCTGACTGCATTTCCAAGTGATCATTGCTTGGATTTTCTTCATGAGTGCGAGGATTTTCCTTCTTTAGGTATCGATAAAGAATGTGGTAAAGAATACGCAGACAAAACAGAATGCTTATGATCACAAGAGCTGTTAGAACATACGTTGTGATTGAATGGGAATGTTTGCAGCCAAAGAAAAATCCCAAACAGGCCATGGTTAACTAGCAGCTAGCTGAAAAAAACTATTATTTGTGACGAAGAATTGTGGGCAGAGAATATATATAAATATATATATATATATATATATGTATATATATTGCAAAATGGGTTCTTTCCTTCTTCAAGTTATACATGATTTCTGGCTATAGCTACCCACGTGTGTGTATGAAATAGAAGGATTTTTGGGTCATGTATTCTTGCTTTCTAGTTAGACTATGTATAATCACTTGTCTATCAAGTCTGGAATAATTTATATCTGCACAAAGGGCAACGGAAAAAAAAAAAAGATTAAAGTGCATCGTTCTTTTTTTGTTTTGTTCATGAAACCCTACAGTACAGATTTTCAAATATTCCTCAATATATTTTTTGTGATAATCTTTATAGTGGAGCAAGCTCTTTTGCTCCATTAATTGGAACATTTATTTTAACTATTGGATTAGTTTTTTAATGGTTTAAATATGCATATATCCGTATTAAAAATTTACGACATATCACACAGATTTGTTCCTGCTGTGATTTTGACTATTAAAAACTGAATATAACGGTAAAAATACGATTCTCATTGAAGTAACTTGCTCCACCGTAAATACTAGCTCTTATTTTTTATTTGTTCTTTCAAAATTATTCCTTGGATGTCTTTTCTGAATTAGGGGATTCCTAATAGAATTAATGTGTCTAACCAATTAAATCATACCATATTATTCCATGATAAGCACAAAAGAGTAAGTTAAAAAGCAATCTAAATTTTTTACATGACGTGACATGAGTTGATTAGTTAGACACCGATTAAGACATAAAATTGAACATCAGATTTGAGTCCTTCTTAATATATATCTTAACATCAACTCTAGTAGGCTAATAACTTTTAATTAATGTTGTTGTCTACTAATTTATGATGTATTACAGAAATTTTTTTTGTCTCTATTTTCCTGCAAAAGGGTATATTTGATCACCCATATGGAAAAATGATTATTTTTTTCTTTAAAAATTATGAGAGTAAACCATTTGTTTTTGTAATCTAACAAAATGATCTACACATCTGTTATTCCAATCAGAAAAAAAAAAAATCACTTACTACAAAAAAGGGATTTAAAACTACAAGATTATTATTGATTTATCATATCACCAATAATGAAAATATCAATATAAAAAAATATTAATATTTTGAACTTAAAGAAATTTTAAAACATATCAATATCAAAGGAAATATCGAGAAAAAAAAACTATGAAAAATATTGGAATTTCATTCAAAATAAAAATCTTTATGATATTTTAAGATATAATAAACATAAATTAAAAAATGATGAACAAGTTTTACGTGAAAAATTTAAACGTAATATATATAATTCTAAAGACTAAAATTACGTGATATGAGGCTTAATTAGCTTTGGAACTTCATCTTGATTCAAGCAATGCGGATTATAACTAGAAGAAACAAAAATCACATGTTAATATTATAATATTAATAAACTAAATAAAAATTTTAAAATACATCTAGTAACCAATTTTTATATAGAGAATCCACTACCATCTCACCAAAATATGGATTAAAACCAAAAATTGCATAATATATTTTACACTTGAGAAATATTTTGGTACCTAAACAATTTTTAAAATTTCATAAAAAAATTGGGCAAATATCATACATTACAAGAGTTTTGTCGCCACAATAACAAAAAAAGGATTTAATTACCAAATCAGTCCCCAAGTTATTTATGCAGTCACGATTAGATCTATGATCTTTAAAATTTAAAAGCGAAAGTTCGGGCTGCAGAGGTTGACTCAAAGCTCAAAATTTTTTAATCGGGCTACACCGTCCGATCCTAGAAGGAGAGAGGAAGACGCGATCTGGCTATAAAACTCGATAGGTCAGGATCGGGTCAGACATGCTCGAACATTTTAAGGATAATTTTAAAAAAAATAAAAAAATGGAGAATTTATCTTTGAGAGTATATTAGTATAGACCTTTACCACTTACTCTTGATAAATACCCTTTTGTTAGTGTAATTATTTGACTAAAAATGTTATGAATCAAACATAAAAAGTAAAATTCCTGACACGTACAATTTCAAGTGGTATTTGTTAAGAATACCAAAAAAAAAAGAAAAAGAAAAAAAGGACTTCAAGCCGGTCTTGCCAAGCCCATAAATACTTTTGAGTTCAAACTATAAGGGTCTGTTTGGTATAAGGATTGAAATCAGAGTGATTTGAGTCTTTAGATTCAGAATCATGATTCACATAAGTACCACATAAACATCGTTTTGGACAAATTTATGTGAAGAATAATGACAGATATTAAAAAAAGAACATATGTAAAAGAGTTACACAACTTACATCGAACCATGTGCCATATCTCTGACAATTCTGATGTAAAAAATCATGCACTTTGACATAGTTTGGGGGTTTAATGAAATCATCGTGTAGTGCACAGA
The DNA here is from genome assembly GCF_000414095.1 of Morus notabilis. Taxonomy (NCBI): domain Eukaryota; kingdom Viridiplantae; phylum Streptophyta; class Magnoliopsida; order Rosales; family Moraceae; genus Morus; species Morus notabilis. Next base: position 555,883 of record NW_010361515.1, read on the forward strand.
TAACGTCTAAAACATCACTAAACCTTCGTGAAATGGTCTCCCCAGAATGTTGTCATACATCTTGCGATTCACGGTTAGTTTGACTTTACAAAATGATTGTCATAAAAGCAAATAATTGTTCTGGGACATTTATGTTGTATGACAGTTGTAGCAATCCTCTCTCAGTTAGTATGTCACAGAGATTCATAAATGCACGTGTTTCTATACGTACCTTGTTAAACATAGTTGTCTCATTATTATTTGCTAATAACTCATTTACCTTATCCATTCCCCTTAGAGAAGAAATGTGCATTGGCCTTGGTACCGATTCAGTAGACAAATAAGCGGCTGCAGTTGTTGCAGCACCTATTGCAGCAATAGATCGCCGTCTTCGTCTCGAACGGTTGCTTTTGTCCCGTTCGTCATTTGTATTTCCCGATCCTTCTCCTTGCATCCTAATACTTTATGAGTTCACATGTAGATACAAATTATCTCATCCATCACAGTTCTACTCATTTATCATTAATAATACATGAGGCATGAGAATTATATTATTCACCCTTGTAAAAAGATTAGGCTTGTGTCAAACAAAGAATTATATCACTCATGCATAGTAACAGAATCTACCTGCATATCCAATGGAAGCATAAAGAAATGGTAACTCATATATACAAACGAGATATATCATGAGAACAAGTCAAAGACACTGAATTACATAACAATCACTCAAATGATAGTTTGCTACATGATTAGGTGTCCAACAACACCTTATACATATCCATAGTTCATTTAAAATGCACTCAAATGTAAAAAAAAGACTAATCTATGGTCAAATCTAATCAGAAAATCGACCATATAAGTTTGAATGTAAAAGAACAATCCCTCCATTACATCTATGGAGTTGACGGACGGGTAAATGGGTTTGGGGGGGTGGTTGTATAGATTAGGTGGCTGACTGAAGGAATGTGTTTGCTGTCCAAAGTGGGTTGGCGGCTGTTGGTAAGGATTTGGCACTTGAGAGAAGGTTTACGGTGGTTGGTTATAAGGATTAGAAACCTGGTAAATAAATGGAGTTTGTGGCACTGAAATGAAGTCATTGAGGAATGCCCTCCTTAACGACTCACCAATTTCTCCCCAAATTGGACGCCATGCGTCGTCTTTAAATATTTTCTCAAACGCATAGGCCTGCGTACGCGGATCAAGTCCCTTTTCCGCCAACAATGTTAATATGACACTCGCTTCACTCGGTCCGTTAACAGTCTTGGCACTCGGCAGACTCTCTTTGCTTGAACGAATATCTTCACGCAAATCATTGTGCATCTCCCTCACCACGTCAAGGATATCCTATCGAGTATTGTCGTTGGATTTGCGTGCCCTTGCCGATCTTTTACGAATCGGTCATGAAGACGAGGTGACGTTGCACGCATTTCCCCTTCGACTGCGTGCCATGCGGCGGCCAAACTCAACTCGAATCTCATCATCATCGCTGTTTTGGTAAAGAGAATCTCGATGGCTTTGTGGTTCTTCATCCCCAGCCCCAACTTAGTTAGAGGGCACATCGTCCACTGTCTCTTAATCTACGACCGGGTGATATGCACCAGCACCAGTAGCTACAACTTAACTGAGGAAAATGGTGGACAAGTGCATGTCGTTCAGCTTCCAACTGTTACTAAAAATTGTGTTTACTTCATGGTTTCTCTAGCAAAATTTTAAACAAAATTGTAAGTTTCTCACACTTACTACATGTAATGTAATTAATCATTTTTTTTTTGAATGAGGGACTACTAATGAATCACACAAATTACCTTGCAAAGATATTTCCGCAGATCCTCCGAGCATGTGAAAGTTTTGTTGATAGAATCCCACCCAACTCTAGTATGGTTTTGTAACATTTTGAACGATGCGTAAACCTTACTAACTCGGTGGCGTTTCTCCCTAAGGCGCTCACCGGCTGGTACGTAGCCATAAAAAAAAGTGGCCATCTGAATAGCCCATTGGTTGTAGTCACGAGATTCTAGTTGCTTCCCGTGATTTGCACCATGGTATTCGTAGAGACGCTCAAGTTGGAACGCCTCTGCAGCGGCGCTCCAATACAACGGCCTCTCATCTATGTTTTTCCTAGGCATCTACAAACGCATATGACAACCAAAAGAAAACACTATTGGCAAAAAAAATTATGAAACTACAAAACAAACAAAGACCACCGTCATTCCTAGGAGGATGGGCAGGCTCATACTTGGAACATATTTGTGGTGCCATGGGTTTTCATTGTGGGAATTGGTTTTGGAGGGTGGGCAAGCATGCTCCACTTCGTCCAACAAGTTGATATATTTGGTCTGTTCACAAAGTGCTTTTAATGCTCACCTCACAAAGCTTAAGTAAATTTATTAAGGATACATGTGCAAGTGTGTAAAAGATTATCATTTGTAACTTTTTTTTTTTTTTTTTGGGGGTAAGATGTATTGTTGGGGGTTTTTAGCAGGAAAGGGGTGAACACTATAATTACCATGGCCAGCCTTATAGGGATCTAAAGTTGTACTTTGTGAGTTGATTAGTCTTACATTTTTTTTTTTTTTTTGTGGGAAACTAATTCATTACTATTTATCAAATCCATGTTTCTTTGTTATATAAGTTGATTATTAATATCAAGACAGTCACAATTACAAATTGTTTGCCCACACACTCAACTTGATTGAATAAGTGTTGCCCTTTGTTGAGAAGTCAATTACTTAAAAGGAGTTTAGAGGCTCTATTTTAACCTAACTGGAAAGTAGTGCCACATGAGGCAAAAAAAGAGCTAACTTTGAGCTCACTTTTTTTCACATTATATAGGTTAGGTTCTTATCGTTTTAGCTATAGATCAACTTCACTTGCTCTGTTTGATTGAGTGGAAAATAGCCATGTGCTTACAAAGCACTTTTTAAAATGGAAATTGACAATAATATAGAAGTTGTACAGGGCATAGGCTAGAATGTTTGAGTAGTAGCAATCACAGAAACAGAAAGACAAAAGCTTGGGTTTCTCCGGATCAAAGATTTTACCCATATCTAAACTATTTTCTAGACCAGGGTCAAGCTACATAGAAGTAGATTCAAAAACCTTCTATTCCAAAGTATGATATCCAAACCTTGAGTCAACAAACCTTCTATTCCAGATTCAAATTATGATAATACTACTAGCTTTTTTTTTTTTTTTTTTTATAATTATACTACTACAAAAACCATGACAATAGGGATTAAAAAAGGCCCTCAAAATTACAACCCCAAGTTGCTAATAAACACTCAGCAATGCATCCTCACTTCGTTTTGGTCCCCCTCCGTTATCACATTCTCAAATAAACACATAGCTATGAGCCAAATAGTTATGTTGACCAAAAATCACTTGCATCTATATGAAAATCAAGTTTGTGTTCTCTCCAAGAGTGTGAGCAAGGGCAATACAAAAGATTTATGAATGAAAAACAGAGTATTCATCAGAAAGTAAAAATGAACAAACAAAAGAAAGAACAAAATTGTACTTTTATGCAAGAAAGACAATTTTTTCTACCTCAAATTCTGATTCAGTACTGGGATGTGAAATTTTTTTTTGACAAAGACATGAAAAATTTGAAACCCATTGCAACCGTGGTCTATATTCTACAAATCTCATTTCCACAAAAGGCCCTAAATTCTACTAACAGCAACCATTCAAGAACCCAAACATTCATTGATAGAAACCCTAATCCCCAATTTCATTGACAGTATCGGGAGGTACTACTGCCATGCCTTCATGGAAATCAACCATTTAATAACCCAAACATGTAAATCAACCGCAAAATACCACATTGATCTGATGATATTACCATACAAATTTGAATAATGTGAGGATCACTTACCGGTAAAGCGTTTGACTTTGAGGACGAGATTAACGTCACTGCTGGCAAAACACCAAACGCGGATGAAGGTTTTTTGTATTTTTTCGATGAGCGTCTTGTTCCTCTCCGGCAAAGGCATGAAGCGGGCTTACTTTCCTAGAATTGGCGAAATTGGTAACGAATGTGAAGCCTCGGTCGTTTGTTCACGAGCAGCGCTTTACTCGAAGCACTTCTCATCAACTCAGAGAGGAGAAGACCAACTGGGTTATTTACCTAGTTATTGCCCGAAGAAATGAGGGAAGAGAGGTGTGAAAACTGAAGAAGGAGACACAGGAGAAAGCAGAGAATCTCTGCCAAGACACGACCGAAGACTGGAAGAAATGAGGGAAGAGAGGAGTGAAAAATTGAAGAAGGAGAAACAAGAGAAGCAGAGAATCTCTGCCAAGATACGACCGACGGCTGGAAGGCTCTCTGCCAAAGAACGTGGAGTTGAGTGTTGCTCATTACTTGAGAGCGGTGGGAATTAACTCCAAAGAGCACAGTGTTGTTTACTGTGCAAAGATTGGAAGTTTAGGCTGAATTATGGGAGGACCTGATTTTGAACCAGGATACAAAAAATGACCCGTAACTCAAGTATTGAGCCAGCCCAATACGACACCAAACATGGATTTGAGCACATGACTCCAATCTTTAATCTAGAATCCCCCAACCAAACGGGGCTTAAGTCTTTTTCTGTTCAAACTTCCAACTTTACCGTTAAGTTTTTCTTAAATACCTCAATAATAAATCATCTGCAATGCATGTATCGTTGTTCTGTAAAAAAAATTGACGAACGTTAGTAATTTTAGTCCTTTTACTCCATTTATTAAAAGAAGTTAAGGAGTTACTTTTCCAAAATAAAAAAGAATGGACTGGCTTGTAATATCATAAAAAAAGAAAGTCAAAATCTTAATATTATTAGAAAAAAATATCTTAATATTATAGAAAAAGTAAACACACAAAAATACAAAAATTCACTGCGTAAGAAGCATGTCCAAAACAATTCATAAAAGCATAGCCGGAATTATATATATCTTATTAAACGCAAGTGGATATTTTCATAATATTCTATAATAATAGATATATTTAGATCCAATTCCATTATGTATACATTTCCTATCCTCTAAAAAAAGTTAAAAAAAAAAATTAATTCTTTAAAACCATAATAATTCTATTACAATACCTTATCTCACAAAAATTTAAATAAAAAAAGTTTCTGGTTTTCTTACGAACTCACGGACGGCCCAACGAGTTGCTCCCTTGCACGTGTGACAGACACGAAGCCCATTAGACAGAGTCGCGTGCAAAAACCCATTCCTTCGTCCGCTGACGAAAAGGAAGAAAGACACACTCATGATAGCTTGCAAGCCCTTCTTCAGGTACGCTCTTCTTAATTCTTTCTTACGCTTCTTCTTTAAGCTTCAAATCTCACTCCAAAATTTTCACTGAAGTGAACAAAAAGCTCAATCATCTCTATTAAATTTTCAATCACAAAACTTCTTCGTCCCTTTCTGACTCTAAATTAATAAAAATTCACAAAGTTTAAATTTTGGAAAAAAAAAAGCTTATTTGTTGTCCTGTTGTTGCAGAGTAGACCGTGTTCTGAAACTAACGAATTCTTGTAATGCATTGAAGAAAGCAGGTTACTTTCAGGTTAGTTTTATATTCTTATTTTTATTTTTATTTATTTGTCAATTTCTTGTAATTTTATTGAAGCAAAAGAACAAAAGGCAATTTTAGGAATTTAATTAAATTTTCGCCGTCATTTGAGACTTTATGTACTATAATTTCATTGTTTATTGCACATAAGAAAGTTTTGAAAAAGTTATAATGTTAAGATTAACTGTAATCATATATTCTTACAATTGCATAACTCGAAGTAGCAATATGGAAATTTATAACGTTTAGATTTATAAGTCGAACTTGTCCCATGTGAAAAAAGAAAATCCATCTTTACTGTGTAGTGTGTACATTCTCACCATAACAAGATATATAAGTCGAAGTAGGTTTATTCTATTTTGCATGTTTGCAGATATTCAAGAAGTACATAATCAAATGAAACTGGATTTCTGATCGAACTCAAAATTTGCTATTGGTTCTTACTTTTCTGACATAAACCCCTGCGACAGGAATACAGAACCTATCATGTTTTGAACTGTAAGGTTAAAATGGGCGGCGGAAAAGATAAGCAGCGTGAAGGGAAGCAGAACAAAAAGCTCAAGGCAATTAACCCTGTTTGGAGACCAGTTAGTACTCAAGCCAGTTCCTATGAAGGTTAGTTATATTTTTTGTCAACAGAGAAAGTAACATGTCTATTTATTTACACGGTGTAAAAAATCAGTAGCCATGTATAGGTTGGTTGTGACTTTGGTGATTTTTATCATATTTTTTCGATCAATTTGTTGTTTCTTGGACGTATTCCAACTTGATTTGATAGCCTTGGAGCTGTTAAATTTTTGTTAACCTGTGAGTTTTATTAAGATGCACAGGATCTTGTAGTTATTTCCAGATTAACAAATCTTCGATTTTGCTTACCGATTTTTGTTATAAAAATTTTCAGAATGCTCATTGAAGGATGTTGAGATTGAGTTGGGAGATGAAGTTCAAGTACAAGAAGTGCACTCTAGCACACATATCTCTGTTTCAAATGCTCAGAATGACACAGAGCTAACGGAAGCAGTGATTGAAATAACAGACCAAATTACGAGTTCTGGTGGATTGGATGGAAGTGATGAAGATAGAGTTTTGAAAGGAAAATCAGTGGTTTCCACAGAAAAGCATTCAATTTCAGTTGAGGCAAGATTTTGAACTTCGCTCCCTCTTTCC
>NW_010361515.1:562610-585759 GCF_000414095.1 Morus notabilis
TTCCCCCCCTCTTCCCCTCTCTCCCTCTCTCCCTCTTCATCACATGGTATTAGCGTGTAGCCACTTGATTTCAGTTGCACTCTCATCTGTCGTGTTGTTATGCATTTTCAAAGTATCAATAGCATAACTAGCTCTTTTAATTTCCATATTTGATTTTCAGGTTGGGGCTTCATTAATTCGATTTATCAGAGGATTTGGGTAGAACACATCTTGCAGAAATTTTTGAACTAAAGATTTGTGTTACATCCTTGTATAATATTATGTTGTATTTTGTCTCTTAGAGGGTCCACACAGATGAAGATTGAAAAGGAGATGGGAGTTAACATTGTAATTCCATCTTCAAGACAGGAGGATTCTGTTAGTAAGTTTTGCGGTTCACAATTATTCAAGTTAATTTTGTCATTGGATTTTTTTAAAAGAAAAAAAATTAAGTTTGTTCTCTTGAGTTTGCTATATTTGGTATCTCTTGTTTGATTTAATTTTTCTGCTTGCATGTTACAGTCATTGAAGGTGTTTCAATTGATAGCGTGACTAAAGCTTCAGCAAGGATCCAAGCTATAATCGATCAGGTTTGTTGCCTGCTATCATGATTTTACACAATAGATATTGTCCTTCCAATTTCTACATTTCATGGCTCTATATTTTTTTTAAAAAACAAAAATGGCTAACAATTGTCATTCTTTTAAATATTGTAATGTTAATTACTTACGTGCAATCTTGTGACAAAGAAGTACTTTTATGCATTGCGGATGTGTTCTTTTAATTTACTTTCTTACTTTTCTTGCTTACGGGCCTAGTTGCCTACTATTGTGTGCAATAACTTAATTTTTTTTTTGGTGGGGTCAAACTTGCTTGAAAATACAGGCAGTCAAGAGCCCGAGCCTCGACTACTCGCACTTCATTTCACTTCCATTGGCGATACATCCTGAACTAGTTGACAAGCTTGTCATGTTTCAGAACTCCATACTGGGGTGTGGTGATCCTCGCATAGAGGAGAATGTGGATAGTGATTCAAATGAAGATTATACTGAAAAAGAAGATGAAGACCAAAAGTTAGATAAAGGACCTAGTGTTGCTGCTAAACTGAAAGTCGATGATGACAAAGAAGGTGTTAAAGTGGATATAACAAACATACCTCTTGTCAGCTATGCTCCTAAAGCATCCGAGTCTTCAAATTTATTTGGTATGAAACTCATCATATTCTGTGATGCTACATCTCCTGATAAGAACCAAACATGAACAGAGCAATTTGAACAGAAAAAACTAGAAGTATATTGATGAAATAATAGAAAGATTACAGAGTAAACCCTAACAATGGTGGTATTTGAGACACCACCAACTCTCCCAAGTTTTCCAAAATTTTCCCACTAATCAGACACGACCTCTCTAACTATAATCCCTCCCTTTTATACGTTCATTCTCTTCTAACCACTACTAGTAGCTAAGACTAATAAAACCAATACCTAAACAATATTCCTAACAGATCACACTCTTATTAACTAACCAAACTAACTTCCAAGTGCCTATCATCTCCACAACAGCTTAGCATAGACAAATAAGGGTTCAGTATCTTTCAAGCAAAAAAGAATAATAGTAACAATAATAAGGGTTCGGTATTGCTTACATTTGGAGCGGTTTGTATGAACAATACTATGTGATGGCATTGTTAAAAAGAAAGGTTTTAGTAAGAGTAGATGATGTGATGTCCCTTCCTTGTAACATGCTTGTTTTATTTGGTCCCTAGTCTTTTGGGTCTTCAAGAATACTCGCTCATATGATCCTTATTGACACCCCCCAGATCATAGTGATATACCTTTTCTTTTTCCAGTTTATTGGTTTGCATGTATTTTTTTCCCCTTTTTTAATATTTATATTATATATTTCTAGCTAATCACAATGATATATGTGTGCTTGACAGACATGGGGATTGAGAAATCCATATTCATCAAACCAAAAACTTTCCATTTAACTGTTCTCATGTTAAAGTTGTGGAACAAGGAAAGGGTTGATGCTGCTGCTCAGGTTTTACAGGTAAAACTTGAATGAGTCGAGTCAGTATCAGCTGGTAGTATTGGTACTAGTTGCTAAACTTGTTTGTCGTCCAGAGTATCTCGTCTCAAGTGATCGATGCCTTGGATAATCGGCCTGTCTCCATAAAACTTAGAGGCCTGGTAAGATCAGTTTGCCGATCATTTCTTAACAGTTACGTTTTTTTTTTTTTTTTTTTTTTTTTTTTCCCTTCCTGAAATTTTTTTTTTGGGTTTTTTTTTTTTTTTTTTTTTTTTTTTTTGCCCTTCCTGAAATGTTTATTTGCGGTTGATTTCTATACAGTTCCATTTTAACCTATTAGATCACTGTTACAGATAATGCAGTTAACAAGTAATGACTGTTCTTCATTTTTCTGTAGGATTTAATGAAGGGTTCTTTGGCTAAAGCACGTGTTGTCTATTTGCCAGTGGAGGAAATTGGTGGTGAAGGCCGACTTTTACGTGCTTGTCGTATCCTAATTTTTTAAGATATTCTTTATATCCAGTTTCATTCGTACTTTACTTGCAAATTGGAATTAATAAAACAAAAATGAATGTTGTGTTTCATTAACTTTAAATTTGTCGATAGTACTTGAATAATTTTAGTAATTTCTTTAGCTTTCGTAGAAGTTATTATCGATGCATTTGTAAAAGCTGGACTTGTCCTTGAGAAAGATGCAACCCACAGCATGAAGGTACTATAATGAAATTTTTTTATATAATTTTTTTCTTCTTTTTCCTTATCTTTTTTACCTTCTTGTGTATTTATTTGGTCTTTTAACTTCAAAATTTGTTGCTTGGTCTATTCTACTCTTGCTTCCCAATCGGTTATGAGTTGAAAAACACAAAACACGCACACACAAAGCCCGTTTGGTTCGTTAGTTTGAATTTTGTTAATTTGATTTTTTTTTGTTTGAACAGACTAATTCAAACTGTATGGTTTAAATTGTAGTTTGAATTGGCGTTTGGATGTGCAGTTAAAATTTTAATATGAACATGGAATAAAATTTTAATTTGTGTTTGGTAGGTGTGAAATGCAGAGAGAGTAGACACTTTTTTTCTGTTGAAAAATAGTTTGAACGGTTGAACTTAAGGAGGGAGCTAGACTCTAAGTTGGACAGTTAACTCAATTCAAACGGAGAATATAATTCAGACTACATGCTTACTAAACACGAGTTTAAATTGTGCTCGCTGTTTGAACTGAGTTGAACTGAACTAAACCAGTGAAACAAACGGGGCAAAATGTCATCCAAATGTGAGGTGGAAACGGAATACTTGTAATCAGAGAAATCCATTCATGTTATTGTTGCTCACCTAAGTGTAGGAGTACTTTGAAACCACTAGGGTTTGAACACAGCCTTACCAGTGACCAGTTCACTTCTCCAACGACATGTGTGCTGCTTGTTATTTTAGTTGACTACTCTGAAGATATATCTAATATCCTACGGAGTTGATAGTTCGTTATCTCTTTGAATTGCAGTTGCATGCTACGGTGATGAATGTGAGGCATAGGAAAAGGTACTCCATTTTTTACTTGCTTAAAATTTTCACTTCTACTGGTGCTTATTAGATCCGCTAAGACTTCTTGCTAAATGCTGTAACAGTTTTGTTTTCATTATTGCTTGCTAATATGTGAAGCACAATTTTTTCTTCAGGACAAAATGGTCAAGAAAGGTAGATTCTTTTGATGCACGATCCATTTTCAAGCAGTATGGATCTGAGGAATGGGGAGAGTATGTTATCCGTGAAGCTCATCTTTCACAGAGATTTGCTTGCGATGACAATGGATATTATCATTGCTGTGCTTCTATACCATTTCCTGTTAATATGCAAGTTGACTGATCTCTCTCTCTCTCTCTCTCTCTCAAGAAAGAAAGAAAGAAAAAAAAAAAAAGAAGAGAAATTGAGCTCTTAAAATGTATAATTTTTCTCTTTATAGAAATCAGAATAAAATGGGAAATAGCCTTTTGGACTAGTTTTGCTAAGCGTTTGAACTTCAGAGTAGAAGAGGGTTGTTTTTGCAATTGAAACATTGCCGGTGGAAAATACTTGCTAGCCTCGGTGATCTAATTTTTATCTAGTTCTTCTATGTATGTATGTATGTATGTATGTATGTATTTGATACCTAATCTTCTAAGTAGGTATTTCATGGGTTCTCATCGCATGTTATTGAAAAATCTGACAGCTATCTGGATATGGAATGACCTAGTTTTCATATAGCCTTTCCCATAAAATAGTTGACAGGAAAAACGGAATAATTATTAGCAACAGGTGGGACACTCGTTGTGGCTGTAATGACCATATATATAGTGTAGAGATTTTAGTTCCAAAACATCTCAGAGCTATATGGTGAACTTGGAAAACAACTAACTCGATAGTTGAAACTTGAAACTATGTTGGTTAATAGTATTATTTTTGCTGAATCCATGTTGGTTAAATTACTCATTGTTGTTGTTGAATGTGGTGGGATTAGGTATGGCCATAAAATGCCATGAACCCTTCCCCCCCCCCCCCCCCCAAAAAAAAAGAAAGAAAGATTAAAAAAAAGGAAAAATTGAGAGAAAAAAAAGGGGGCGAGTTAGCTCGCTATGAAGTACAATGTGAACTTATGTTTGGTAGAGGGATTCGTTCCCTGATTCGAATCATGATTCGTGGTTCGTTACAGTATTTTCTCTCACAAAAAATACACGTAAATTGAAAATGGTTTGAATCCTCCAACCAAAGGTCCATAATTATCTTACACGTTCTTGAAGCCTTTCCTATTTTTGTTAGAAATGGTTGCCTTGAAGCTTTTTCTCTACCCAAGACGGTGACAATACAGGACTCAACACCGGGCTTCTATCATCCACTATTTCTCTTTGTTGATCGATTGTAGGCTCTTCCAAACATGCCTTCTCTGAGGGAAAAACTTTAACCCTCCACACCTTAAAAGTCTGGTCCAAACTTGCACTATAAACCAATAAACCCTTCACACCATTCTCTGTTTCAAGAGAAACCACCAAACATCTCACTGGCCCATGGTGACCTTCAATGACAGCAAGACATGAATGGAAGCAATTCCCTTCCTCTCTTCTCCACACCCTTATCGTCGCGTCCTCGGAGCCGCTAAATACCAACTCTCCAATGGCTACCAAACAGAGAACAGCAAAGTGGTGGCCTTGCATGAACCCTCCATGGTTATATCTCCCTGAGGTCTTCTCCTTTTCCCAAAAGTTTATAATCCCATCTGATGAACCGGAGTAGAGAAGACAAATCCCTGGTGACAAGCTCAAAGCCAAGGCATTGACCGGTGAGAGTTGGAACTTGAGGGTCATTGTTAGAATATGAGAACTTTCTCCGAAAACTCGTCTCCAAATCTTCACTGACCCGTCGGATGAGCATGTGAAAACACACCCATCTTCTTGGTTTATGACGATTGCGTTTATATGACCTTCGTGAGCCACAAATGAATCCACACAGCGCTTTTCGTTGATCTTCCAAGCCTTGACAGTTTTGTCCCATGACCCTGTGTACAAAAGCTTGTCGTCATGGTTGTAAGCTATGCAAGAAATATGCTCCCTATGTTGTTGGATGTTTTTCTTTGAGAACAACAATAAGGGGTTCCTCTGAGGCAAAGTTGTGATCTTCTTGGGCGTAAAGCTCTCTCTAGACGACACGTCCCAAACACGGATTTTGAAGTCACCGTGCGTAGTGAAGAGCATTTTCCCGTAGGCGAAAATGGCGCGAACATGACCGGAATTAGCCTTTATGTATCCCGTTTCTGTGCAATCCGGTTGTTTCCATGCATGAATGCGGCTACTTTCCGAGCCAGTGAATATGAAGTCTTTTGAGAGTGCAATTGAAAAGATGTTACCTTCATGGCGGTGAAGAGAAGCTATGCAATGGTAAAGAAGTGGTTGAGCAGGAGAGGTTCGAACCGGGGACAGCGTCCACGGTGTCTCGGCAGTCCTATCGGGGCTCATAGGTCGCTGAGGCACTGATGTCGCGGAAGCAGCGGAGGGTCTTGCAGGAACAAAGTGAATGCCGGGCTCAGGTGAATTTTGTTGGTGGTGGTGGTGGTGGTGGTGGTTGCCAAAAGAGAGTCTCCGAGGCAAGTTGATGCTCTTTCGCTCTTCGTCCATGAAGGTCCAGAAGTTTCTCTCGCCATGGAACTCCATGGGAGATGATCATCAACACAAGTGTGCTTTGACATTGAAAGGGTGGTGAAAACTTAAAAAATGTCTCTTCGTTTGTGTTAAATTTGTAGTTGGGGGAGTTGCCTTTGGAAGGGTCCAGTTTAGGGTATTAAAAGCAATTGATATATGGCTGTATACGTCTCAATGATCAACGGCACCAACCCAAGCGTAGAGCAAATTATATCAAGAAAACCTGTATTAGGAATTAAAAATCTCCAACAAAGGTCATCAATTGTAGTTTAATTCTCGCTACAAAAAACTTGTACTATACCTCGTCTTGGTTTCATAATTAGTTTTTTTTTTCCCTTAACCATAGGACAACTCAAGTCACACATTGAATATATATATATATATATATATATATACATATATTGAGAATCATAGACACTTTGATTAAGACTAAGAATAAGAGATCAGTCCAACTATAAAAAATTTGTACTGTATAAATTTAGGACTTTCTCCGGTAGACCGTCATATCAGTAGAACTAGTTTTTAACAGTTAAATCTAGTTAAAATTACATTAAATTAAAAAAATATATAAAATAAACTGTTTTTTATGCATATATGACGGCTAAAAAATAAACAACTAGTTCATTTTTTCTAATTCTACTATAGAAACTCCTTATTAGTTTTGGCTGAAACTTTTTGGTTGTGATTGTAATATAGCGTACTCTTGTAGTGACACACTAATGCTTAATAGTGGCATTGGCCTTATAAAAGGACTAGTGAAACTCTCACAATACGAATTAAAAGAACAGCCGAAGTAGCAGATGAGTTTAATATCTGAGTAATTGTTTGAACTACCAGCGGCCAAATATAAGTAAAAATGTTGGTTGAGCAGAGCAACTATAAGTGTTATGTAAGATGCGTACGTGCTAAGTTCTGTCTCGCTTTATCTTATTAAATGTTGCCGTTTTGCTCGGACTTGTGCACTTCAAACGATGAACTGATGAGGCAAAGTGGAGAAATATTTTTCGTCTTTGGAATTTTTCTTATTTTTATTTTTTTACATTTTTTAAGAAAAAAATGAAAACGATTTTAAAATGGCGTTTGGCATAATTAAAGACAAAAAATGAAAATAAAAATGATTTTTTGATTTAGTGTAAAATGTGAGATAAATGAAAAAGTCATTTTTTTATTTTTTATTTTCGTTTTTTCCTCTTTCTAGCACAAAGAGAGAGACAATGAGTTTTTTTATACTGAAAATAATCTCTTAATAAAACTATCAAACGCATTTTTAAAAATGATTTCTGTCTGAGATTGAAAACGTTTTCATTTCTATTTTCATACAAAAAAATAAAATCATTTTGAAACGAGTTCCAAACGCACCCATTAAATGCAAAGACACGGGATGAAAAAGCTGCAACAGTTTTTTTTTTTTTTTTTAATTGAGAAAATTGGTAGTTTAACCTTATTGTTCTAAGATTTTTACCATTTATTTTTAATTGTTACTTTTTTTAACTAATATAGTGCTTAAACTAAATGGTATTAGTTAAGCATAAAAGGTAAAAATTTAAGACTCATATGCATTTTGGGAGGTATTAATCAACAGCTTTTTTTTTTTTCATGCCTCAAGCCAATTTAGTGGTAAATATTGAACATGAAAAGCAGACCTAAGGTTTTTATCGTATGTGTTGGTACATGCATGGGTTTATGAGTGGCGACTTTTCTGGGTTAATTTACTTAAAACGAGTAGAATTTGTGTTGACGGTTGTAAATGGTGGTAGAACATGCATGAGTAGTTATCCGGAGTATTGAATTCTGGTGGGTTGATAGACTTCTTTAAAATCCATATCTAAATTGCATAATCAAATGGGCTTCCCTGTAGAATCTAGTATAGTGAATCCCATGCTTTCATCCAGCCAAGAGAAAATTAAAAACTTGTTTTTCCCCCTTTTTAAAGAGATTTCTAAAATAAAATTTGGAAAAATGCGCTATTGATAGGGTTCTGTTATGTATACTTTATACATTTTGAACATTTCCAACGATAAGAAAATTACTTTTCTGATATACTACAGAAACAACGTGTAGTTAACAATGAGCTAATTTTTTCTGGTGTACTAAAGAAACGACGTGTAGTTATAGTCAAAGAGCTAATTTTTCTGATGTACCAAAGAAACGACGTGTAGTCATAATCAAATGTCAGTTTTTCAGCTCGACCTATAAACGACATGATTTCTCATCCAATGTCTTTTTTGCATGAAATTTAACGTTTGTCGTTTAGTTTTATATTTTACTCCGTTTTGCATAGGAGTTGTTTGGTTGGGGGGATTCGTACCCCGATTCGAATTATGATTCGTGATTCGTTATAGTATTTTCTCTCATAAAAAATACACGTAAATCAAAGATTGTAATCTATAAACTAAACGTCCCCGTAATACATGAATGCAATTAACCTGATGTAGGACTTATGAAGATTTCGCTCGCAAATTGAAACGACATGAATCTAAGAGATACGGCGACTAATAATATCTGTCCAAAGGTTTGGCACAGGACTTTTGGAAGGTTTTGGAGATTGAAGAGAGCTGATTTGGAGCATACGACAAAGTGGCTTTGTCCCAAACCCATATCGGGATCAAAAAACAATAGCAAAAACGATACAACAAAGAAAAACGACCAACAACCAAAAACAACAACAAACATGGAACGACAACAAAGAACAGTGACGAACATAAATGAACGATAACAACACCACATTACACACAACAAAAAAGAGCAAACGCAATAATAGTAAAACAGAGTAGAACAAGTAAATGATAACGAAGCAAAATCGACGACAAACATGAAGCGACAACAAACACGGCCTATATAAAATAGACAACAAAGAGTAAAGCCAAAAAACGACAGCAATATGAAATGAACGACCAAACCCAAAACACAAAACGACAACAAATAACGAAAAACGAACAAATATTAACGGTAAGAAAAACTGAAACAGTATACAACAAAGTTAAACTAAACGAAACAACAACGGTAGACGAAAAAAAATGAACGAACAAATGACAGACACAAAGCAACAAGAAAAGCGACAATACCGAAAAACGACAACAAAGTTGAAAACCACACAAAAACGACAACAAAATGAAGGGACGGCATTGAATAAAGGCCAAGAAGTTAAAAATAAGCATTAAACGGTAAGAAACGACAACTACAACACCTGAATAAACGGAAACGGCTAAAGGACGACAAACACGTAACCCATAGCCAAGTTAACACCAATGAGAAAAACCATAAACGACAACAAAATCAAACGACATAATTGACTAAACTACAGCAAAGTGAAAACTAACGACCTGTACCGTGATGCTTAATTTTCTTGAAAACTTGTCTCCATTTTATCAAAAAAAAAAAAAACTGCAGATCTTCCCTGGACGAATACAGCCATACTGGGATGTGTGCAGGTTTCACGTCTTGTCAATGTTGTTATCTTTCAATGAATTTTATTTTCTAAAAAGAAAATAATAAGTCATGTAATTACTTAGGACACTATTTTCTGAATTGAATTCATGATATGTAAAACAGTAGAACACTGTTAAAATACCAAAAATAATAAACTTTAGAAAGTTTATATGATTGTAGCTACAAAATATATATATTTCCGTAAAATTTCTCTCTTTGCATTTGTTTGATCTCAACCTAAACAACAAAGTTTTGGTTGAAATTGCAGTGTACTTTGTGTTAAAAACACAAAAAAAAAAAAAAAAAAAAAAAAAGAGAGAGGCAAAATATCATCCCAAGAACCTGGAAGGTTGGAAACTTGGAAGCATTATATTTGCTATTATTTTTTAGAACTTTTTTTTTTTTTTTTTGCCAGTCAAAAGGAGATTTAAACTCAGCATTTTATGGTACAATGAGATGTGTAATTACTGTTAGGTTCCCAACTTGAAAGTCTTATTAAGATCTACCTTTAAAATCAAACTGAAAATTCAGTATTCAAATTCAAATATGATTTTTCTTCCGGGAAAGAATAATATTTTTTTTGTCAAGTATGTATATATATTAGATCAGTCACACTCAACAAAACAAGTACTATGATAAATTAGCTTGTCCACTTTAAGAAAACGTCGGCCCCAGAATTGCAGTAGATAACGTTGGTTCATGTACTAAGTTTAATAATTGCATAGAATAATAAAAACAAGTCCATTCTGAAATCTAAATCAATTGTGTTTGCGTACGAAGTTGCTTTCGTTTGAATTTTATTCAACTTTTATGAGCAAAAAATCTAATTCAACAGTACCCAAAAGTCTGCTTGAAGTATTGCGTAATAGAGCGTAATAATATCGAGCAACTACGGATAAAAAATTAGGAAAAAAAAAAAAAAAAAAGATAACTGTCAAATTTCTTAATCACGTAATTCCAAGCATAACCTAACAGTAAATTTACGCAATTTTATAGCTTAGATATCAATCGTCCCATCCCATGTTAAAGAAAAAAGAACATGTTGCTCACTCTGGAAATTTAATTAAACGAAAAAAAAAGTTCCTTTTTTCCTTAAAAAGAAAATCCACATATAAGTTGTGGGTCATGCCGATGTGAAAGCTACACTGGTATTGCCCGAAAATACCAAAATAAGCCAAGTAATGCTAAATATTATACTATCTTATCACTAATTTAATCAGTGCTTGCAGAAACTAAATCATAATTATTATTTTTTCACAGTAAAACAACTAACCCTTCCCAATATTTTTCTCACTAGATATCAGTCTAATTAATAAGGTAGGCATATATTATTTTTCTCACTAGATATATATCAGTCTAATTAATAAGGCGGGCATATATTATTGTTCTCACTAGATTTTGATTGAAAGATCCAGCACAGTAGTACTGTGGGAGACCTATATATAATTATTGAGGTACTTGATTTATAAATTTCCTTAATGAATTACTCGACAAAAGAAGGTGGAAATGATAAAAACAAGAAACTTTTAACGTAAAGAAGGTAACATAATTTTACCAACATGATCTGAAATTGAATAGGTCCAAAAGCAAAATAAAACAACAAAAAATGGCCAAGAAAAAGTCATGGGGATTCCCTATATATCTCCATTTCTCCAACGATATGATCAGCAGTTAGCTAGCCGGCCAAAATAATAATCGCCCATAAAATAATTTAATTATTTAAGCCTCTAAAAATTAGGATCAGCACATCACCAAACAGTTGATTACACAAACCCAACTAATCCTCATCCACTCATATTATATAATTTTTTTTTTCTTTTTCTCTATTGCGACCACTTCTTGCTCATTTTTGAGGCGTGGTCGGTTCTGTTTGTGGCGTGGTCGGTTCTGTTTGTGGCCCAAAGCTTGTCATGAGGAATCACTTGCCCTTTTCTTTCATCATAATTTTGTTCATGCATGTCCCACCAAACACCACCCCTCTCTCTCTCTCTCTCTCTCTCTCTCTCTCTCTCTCTCTCTCTCTCTCTCTCATACAGTGGTTGGTCACATGGAAGAATAATTGATGATCAGCTTCTGGACATTTCTATTAGGAGACAGCTAAGACCAGGGGGCAAAAAAACCTGACCGGATATGCATGGATATTTCGCTCCCTTTGCATATTCTTTTTTTATCCGCCAAATAAGCGTTCCCATTTATCCAAAATAAATAAACAAATAAATAAATAAAGAGAAAATTATAAAAAGAAGGGGTGATTAACTTATATAATTTATATTTTATTAATGTCCATGTTTGTTGCTTAATATTGTACTTGTTCACTACTATATATAGTGAGCTAGAAAAGGTCTTTTGTGATAACTGAAGCCCTGATTTTTTTTCCCTATCCTTATCTTCACTCCAAGAGTTCCCCAAGCTCTTCATTTCTAATTTAATTTCCAAAGATGGCCAGAATTGCATTTGGACGGTTTGATGATTCCTTCAGCTTGGCCTCTTTTAAGGCCTATGTTGCTGAGTTCATCTCCACCTTGATCTTTGTTTTTGCAGGCGTTGGTTCAGCCATAGCTTACAGTCAGTACAATATTATACATATATATATATATATATGAGCTGATTTTACTTAATTTCCTCTCTCATGTATAATATTATTCGTATTGTTGATCTCTTTTCTCTATTGTAATGCAATATTAAAGTATTTCCCACTTTAACATGGAATCATTTTCCCAAGCATAGATCATTTAAAATACATGTGAAGAATATTTTTTGTCTTCGAGAAATTACAGTAAATAGTTTCTAAAATATGTATTTTTTTTTTTGTGTCTTTTAAAGACAAGGTGACATCTGACGCGGCTCTTGATCCTTCGGGGCTAGTAGCCATAGCCATTTGCCATGGTTTTGCTCTCTTTGTCGCGGTCTCCGTCGGCGCCAACATCTCCGGTGGCCACGTCAACCCCGCCGTCACCTTCGGATTGGCTCTTGGAGGTCAAATCACCATTCTCACTGGCTTATTCTACTGGATCGCCCAGCTTCTTGGCGCCATTGTAGCAAGCTTCCTCCTTAAAGTTGTGACTGGAGGCTTGGTAAGCATTAACATGATACTGAAATCTCAAATATTATACGACTAAAAATACATTTCAAACTAAATCTGAAAAATATATTAGATGACGGTTTGAAATCTCAAAATAAATCTAATTAGACGATGATTTTACAAGAAATCGTCGTTTAATATTTTGTCAGCTGGAGCTCCCGCTTTGAGCCAACACATTAAAGGACGATTTTTTTTTTTTTTGTAAAACTATCGTCTAATTAGAGGCGTTAAATGTCAATTTTTTTGTAGTGATTCATATATGAAAATTTTTATATTTTTAAGTACACGACAATTATGCTTTTCCAAAATATTCATGTACCTAAAATTTTATTTCCAAAATATTTTGAAGTTATACAGGACAATCATTTAGTGAAAATGCATGACATAAATATATTCATGTGCTAAAATGTTTATAGTTTTAAGTGCACGACAATTATGGACGTTTTAGAAGGATCTGATCTTTCCCAAAAAAAATAAATAAATAAATAAACTTTTTAGTTTCTAAATTTAAAATGAAAAAAGGAAGATGTTACTGAAGCAAAAAAAATATAAAAGTATTCTACTAACTTGCTATCACCTTGCCGTACTTTCTGTCCGTTATTTCTGTAAGATAAGATATCTTTTGTATTCTTTTTTTTTTTTTGGGAGGATCTTTTGGAAAATTTTTGCGTGCATGGCAAAATGACAGCAATATCCATTCAAAAGCGAAACGCTTCATGCAAATATAACGTGGGCAGTTATGACTTCTCACTCCAGAATAAAGTTGTAACTTATAATTTGGTGGTGTTTTAGGCCGTTCCAACCCACAGCGTCGCCGCCGGAGTTGGTGCCATTGAAGGAGTTGTGTTTGAAATCGTTATCACCTTCGGTTTGGTCTACACCGTCTTCGCCACCGCCGCCGACCCGAAGAAGGGATCGCTCGGCACGATCGCCCCCATCGCCATCGGCTTCATCGTCGGGGCAAACATCCTTGCCGCCGGCCCATTCTCCGGCGGATCAATGAACCCGGCTCGCTCCTTCGGGCCCGCCGTTGCCAGCGGAAACTTCACCGACATCTGGATCTACTGGGTTGGGCCTCTCATCGGCGGTGGCATTGCTGGGCTCGTCTACAGCATTGTCTTCATCCACTCTGATCACGCACCCTTGTCCAGCGACTACTGATAATTATGATTTGTTTAATTTTCTTGATTTGATTTGTAATCTTTTGTGATTTTGGACGTACGTGATCCCTTGTAATAAAAAGACGGAAGGTCAATTTTTTTTGCTCTTCCTTCTTTTGATGCTTTTTTTTTTCTTTCTTTTGTGTGGATCCTCTTCGGATTCTCTTTTGATTTGTTTTGT
This sequence comes from Morus notabilis, assembly GCF_000414095.1. Classification (NCBI taxonomy): domain Eukaryota; kingdom Viridiplantae; phylum Streptophyta; class Magnoliopsida; order Rosales; family Moraceae; genus Morus; species Morus notabilis. The sequence continues at coordinate 576,635 of NW_010361515.1, forward strand.
TGTTGTAAAGTCGTAGCTGTTGTCAACTTTTGCTTTTTATGGACATTATGCATGAAATGAATTGGTGATGTGCATCAACTCTTAAATTTTTCTGTATGACTTTTGCTTTTATTCTTTTCTGTTCTCTGTTCTCTCTTTCTCACTTTCTTTTTATTTTTTTTCTTCCTTTTTATAGATGACCCCTCTTACCTACAACGCAGCTGAAAATTATGCGTGGAGGTTTTCTAGCCGTTAATTATTATTATTATTATTGTTGTTTTTTGAAAAGACAGAAGAGGAATGCTGTTTAATCTTTTCTGTGTCCTAACAACTTTCTCCCACAAACTCACTTATATCTCGTTCGGTTCGTTAATTCAAGTTGAGATAGATTTTGTGTAAAAACTTTTTACTGTAACAAAAAAGTTAAATATGACTGTTTTTTAGAGCTTTTTACTGTAGTAAAATTCGAATTCTAAACTCGAATCAGCGAAAAGAACGAGGCCTTAATAATAATAATAAGTCACTCTTTTTAAACATATTTTCATTCATTTTATCGGTTTAAATTTTGTTACAATAAAAAATTTTTAAAAATAATTATATCTAATTTTTTTATTATAATAAAAAACTCTCACATAAAATCATATCTTAATTCAAATTAAAAACTAAATAGCGACCTAAACATAATGCACACGTTCTCTTCTGTGCACTCTTATTTACTAAAATGCCCTTACTTTTCTCCTATATCTGATGATAGCTTTCCATATTCTGTTCAGCCAGACCCAAAATATATATAAATTGCTATTCTCAAAAAAAAAAAAAAAAAAACATATATAAATTGCTTAGTGAGTGATATTTGTATGTCAAAATAAAGATAGATTTCCAAGTATATATAATATGTGCTTTGGTCAGTGATTGAAGTAGGACTTGCTATTGCTACCTTTTTTTTTAATGTTGATCTTTTATTAATCTTTTTTTATTACGTACATTTCTTTTACTTTATTTTTAATGTTGATCTTTTATTAATCTTTTTTTATTGCGTATATTTCTTTTACTTTTCTTTTGAATTGCATCGTCTGTTTCCATGACTTTTTTTTTTTTTTTTTTTTTTTTTTTTTTTTTTTTTTTTTTTGATGTTGGATGGGTTTATTGTCCGTAGTTTTGCTTAACGAATTTTAGTAAAAAAAAAATTTGTTATTTGTCCTTTTTTTAATGACTTTTTTTTTTTTTAGGCGATGCTCTTTGATTATATGAGTTATGACTAAATATAGTTGCTCAGTGATTCTTTTTTTTTTTTGCACATATTATATCGTAGTTTTGTCACAAAATTATACTAATTAGTTTCAGTGACTATCCTAACTAGTATTTAATGGGTTTGTTTCGGATGAGAAGGGTGGTTTTTCTTATTCCATTTACCAGATTTAGAAACAAGACAAAATGACAATTTTGTAAATAATGAGGAGAGAAAATAAGGTGAGTGGGAATATGAGTTGGTTAAAACAGGGGATGGCACTCTTGTAAATATGTTTGAAAAGAGTAACTTGTTATTGTGGTTTTGCAGGAGAAAGTTGCCATGACAAATGTCAAAATATAGTTAGCATCTATAGAAGAGTCTGTATTTAACATTCCTCAAAACAAAATACTGTGCACGGGGCCAATAATTTGCAACTATTTATGTACGTAAAGAGAAATTAATAAAGTTTCTTTTTTTTCCCCCTTTTTCTTTTTCCTCTGGACGTTAAGTGGATAAAAAAGTCACTTCGAAAGAAAATAATAATAAAAAAAAAGTGGATAAAGGAGTTCTTTTTATTTTCTGATTTTTTAACGGAAGAAAACAGAAGACTGCCTTGTGGTAGGTGTTCAGGTGATTTGTTCATTTTCCAATTCCAACAGATCACTGCAGTTTGCAAAGCATTGCTTGTAATAAACTAATAATAATGTTGTTGTGTGAGAAAATGTGACGGACACATGTACGAACGATAATGCGACATGTGGCTTTAATTGCTCCCCGCCAAACAACAACCCTCGACGTCTACAGCTCTAAAGAGCCCAAGCACAAAGTCCAACTTAAGGCGACGATTCCTTCTGGCGTCGACAGATTGAGCCGGATTCCTTCTGGTGTCGACAGATTGAGCCGTCGAGATTAAGGTACAAAGATCCCTCGACCACATAATCAACCACTAAGAAGGACGATTAGGCTAAGCGTTGCTGGCGACGAGGGGAACGTTCTCTAGAGGACGTGGCAAGTTGCGTACAAAAGTGGAGGACGCTTGCAGGCATTAATTGTGAGCTCTTAAACCGCCCCACAGGGGACAGGATAGTGTTACAAGGACGCACAGAGCCGTAATAGAAGACTAATTGGCTGAGTGAACAGTGTTGATTAGTGGGCTACGTCTGGGCCTAAAAAGGGGAAGCACTTGAGTGCTTCTGCCTACGAGGGAAACCCACCCAACGAAAAAAGCCCAGTATAAAAGGAGGGAGACCCCCTACGAGGAAGGGGTTCAGATACAAGCAGAGAAAAAAGAGAGTGGGAGATAGCAATTGATGTAAATTGTAATCTCCTCAAAAAGAAATATACACCTACAGTGGATGTAGCTCTAATTTTACAGAGTGAACCACTATAAAATTTCTTGTCTTCTTTATTTGTGCACATCTCAAACTATATACACCATACACTCCGAACAACAAATTTACACACATATTCAACACCTAGGCCGGTAATCCAAAGGGAAACCAAGAGGTAACCCGGCCGGTTTTTGTTGACGAGAAATCACCGTCAACAATTAGCGACTCCACTGAGGACCGAAAGCGTTCGACCCCCAACAACATAGTTAGCAAGCACGCCTCCAAGAGAGACGGACGAAACCGCCATCCATCCAGGGAATAACGGATGGAAGAAGATCTACGCCAGGTCAGAAACGAAGTCCCACCCCCAGACGCGCCACGGCCGGATCCTGTGTAGATGCAAGCCCAACTGACCACTCTAACTGAGCTGGTGCGTGGGCTGATGGCCGTGGTTGAGCGCTTAGATGGAAGGAACTCTATGCCGCCATTAGAAGACGCCTCGAGGCCGCAGGGACTTGCCATGGCTGGAAACCCGAACCCCGGTGACCACCCACATATCCAAGAGGGAACTGGGCACAGCGAGAATCACCGGGGCCCTCCTACGCCTCGGCCTTCCCAATCCTCTGGCAGCCGTTTAAGGACCGCCGGACTCCGAGCTCCCGAGGACCGGGTACCAAGAGGTCCAGGAAATCCTGAGGTACTACCCCAGAATCCGGGAGGAAACCCACCGGGAGACTCAGGATCAGTACAGGCGGGTGGCCAGGCGAGGGGCGAACCCAATGCTCAAAGGGCAGAGGCGTCGAGGGTAGTTGGCTCGGCCATCTCGACAGAAGAGGCGCGTGCCATCATGGAACATATGGCTAGCCTAGAGCAAAAACTCACAGAGGATGTGGTAAGCCTGAAGAAGAACATAGGGCGAGTGGCTGAGGTGGTAAACGTCGACATCACACCTAGCCGCACACATGACCATCCATTTTCCGCGGAAATAATGGCACCCCCTATCCCCGACAAATATAGGTCGCCGTCAATTCCACCGTATGATGGTCGAGGGGATCCCGACGATCATTTGGAGATGTACACAGGACACATGCTCTTATCGGGTATACAGAGGAAATCATGTGCCGAGCTTTCCGGAACCATTTAACAGATTCTGCCCGAAGATGGTTTCAGACGTTGAGGCCAAACTCTATCACGAGCTGGGATGAGTTGAAGGAAGCATTTTCTCTCTAATTCATAGGGGTTAAAAAGTACGTCCCCCCGAAGCAGAATCTGACGACGATATACCAAAAGCCGAACGAGTCATTAAGGGAATGGCTCGCGGGATATGGGGGGAGGGGGCGCCGCCACGATGGATATAACAGACAGAAAGGCCTTGATGGGGGCATTATCTAGCATGAAGAAAATTACCCCCTTCAAGAGAGAGCTGAACCGGAAACCCCCGTCCAGCTACAGGGAATTTCTGGCACGAGCGCAGGGGTATATCAATGCCGATGAGGCAGACGCAAATGACCCCGAGCACAGGTCCAACAAGAATAAAGGGACCGAACAAGGGTCGACGCTTGTGAAACAGGACGGGAAGAAGCGTCGAGGTGGAGGAAGCGGAGACAAGCAGCCAACTGCGACGACGAGCGCTCCAGAAGCCAAGAAGCCGAGGCAAGAGGATACCCGTAAGCCTCGATTGTTTCAGAAATACGATTCCTACCACAAGCTAACGGTAGGAGTCGAGGAGGTCTTCAATCAGGTCGGTCACGGGAACTTGCTACGCCGACCAGAACCGATGAAAACGGATCCCAGCCGGAGGAACCAGAAGAAATTATGCAGGTTCCACGGCGATGTCGGCTACCACACTAACGATTGTGCTGACCTCAAGGATGAAATCGAGAGAGTAGTCCGTGAGGGAAGGTTACAAGAGTTCAGGGCTAAACGAAGACCTCAAAACGACGGCCACGGTGAGCAAAATGACGGTCGACGCCGAGAGGAGAACCAGCGCCCAGAGGATCGTGAACCCGTCGGCGTCATACGAACTGTCCTCGACGGCCCCTATATAAGAAGAGACTTAAGGAGGTCTCAGAAGGACTACGCCCACGAGGCCAGAGGGTCTACCAGGAGCGATTCTGGAGCGTCTCCGCTGCAAAAACCCCAAGGTACAGCCACACCGACGTGCCCTTTAACGAGGACGACGCCAGCGAAGTTCACTTCCCCCACAACGACACATTGGTGGTGGAAGCCATGATAGGGAACCACACCGTGTGCCGAATCCTAGTAGACAATCGGAGCTCGGTGGACCTCCTATACTCCGACTGCTTAGAGAAAATGAGGATCCAAAAGGAACAGTTGGAAAAGACCTCCAGGCCACTATATGGTTTCACCGGGGACTCCGTCATCCCCCAGGGGACCATCCGGTTGCCAATAACAGCCGGAGAAAAACCCCGACAGGCTACTACAATGGCCAACTTTGTGGTTATAAAAGGAGGCTCCCAGTACAACGCCGTGATTGGGAGACCAGCCCTTTAGGCGCTAAGGGCCATAACTTCCGTCTACCATCAAAAGGTCAAGTTCCCTACCCCAAATGGCGTAGGCGAGATAAAGAGCAACCAGTATGAAGCTAGGGTTGCATACTCCGATGCCCTGCGCGGATATGACCAGCCGGGGAGACAGGAGGCTAGAATGGTATATCAGAACCCCGTCGAGGACATAGACCCCAGGGTTCAAGAGGAGGCCACATGGTCTCAACCCATCGAGCAATTGGTGGAAATCCAAGTTGATGAAGGCGAGTCCACAAAAGTGCTGAAAATAGGCCCAGACTTAGCCCCATCACTTAAGGTTGAGATCGAGAACTTCCTCAGGAAAAACTTTGATGTCTTCGCCTGGAATCACGCTGACATGGAAGGGATCGACGCCAACGTTATATGTCACTCCCTGAACGTCGACCCCTCATATCCTCCTAAGCGCCAGAAGCGTCGACCGATGAACCCTGAGAGGTATAAAGCGCTAAAAAGGGAGGTCGACAAACTAATTAACAATGAGTTCATCAAGGAGGCCCATTACCCACGTTGGGTCTTAAACCCCATTTTGGTAATTAAGCCTAACGGAAACTGGAGAACATGCGTCGACTTCAGCGATCTCAACAAAGCCTGCCCAAAGGATAACTTCCTACTCCCTCGAATAAACCAGATGGTCGACGCCACGGCGGGACATGAGACGCTAAGTTTTATGGACGCTTACTCTGGGTACAACCGGATCCCCATGCATCCAGCCGACGAGGAGCACACGTCCTTCATAACCGACAAGGGCCTCTACTGCTACAAGGTGATGCCTTTTGGCCTGAAGAATGCGGGGGCTACCTACCAGAGGCTTGTGAATAAGATGTTCGCTCATCAGCTCGGCAAAACCATGGAGGTCTACGTCGACGACATGCTTGTGAAAAGCGCCAGGGCCAGCCAGCACGTCGACCATCTGGATGAAATGTTTGGTATATTGAGAAAATACCACATGAAACTAAATCCCCAGAAATGTGCCTTTGGAGTTGGGTCAGGGAAATTCCTCAGTTTTATGGTCCGCAACCGAGGGATAGAAGCTAACCCTGAGAAGATTAAAGCCTTACAAGATATACGATCCCCAACCAAGTTAAAGGAAGTGCAAAGGTTGACAGGATGTGTCGCCGCCCTAAACAGATTTATATTAAAAACAACAGACAAATGCATCCCCTTCTTCGACGCTTTGAAGGAAAGCAAGCGTTTTGAGTGGACACCACAGTGTGAAGAGGCCTTCCAGGGATTGAAGGAACATTTGGGCAGGCCCCCAATTCTATCAAAACCAAACCCCGACGAGGAGCTTAGCCTATACCTCTCCGTGTCCCAACACGCCGTAAGCTCCGTACTGATACGAGAGGAAGAAATGGTGCAATTGCCAATCTACTATGTAAGTAAGAGGCTCCTCGACGCCGAATCAAGATACAGAGAAATGGAGTGCTTAGCCCTCGCCTTGATGGTGGCTTCAAGAAAGCTTCGGTACTATTTCCAATCTCACACCATACGGGTTCTTACAAACCACCCGTTGAGACAAGCTCTAAAAAAGCCCGAAACTTCCGGTCGACTCCTCAAATGGTCGGTAGAACTGAGCTAGTTCGACATAAAATATGTGCCAAGAACTGCGATCAAGGGCCAAGCGCTGGCCGATTTTCTAGCCGAGTTCTCCCATAGGCCAGCTACCGTCATGCCTGAAAGAGTCGAGACTACAGAATGGAAGCTCTACGTGGATAGAGCGTCGAGTGAAAACGGGCCAGGAGCCGGCGTCTTGTTAATCAGCCCAGAATGCCACAAAATTACCTCGGCGGTTCAGTTTAAATTCAAGGCGTCGAACAATGAGGCGGAATACGAAGCGTTGATCGCAGGACTGCAATTGGCCAGCCACCTGAAGATCGAAAGGCTTAGCGTCTTCAGCGATTCTCAGTTGGTCGTCGGGCAAGAAAAAGAAGAATACCAAGAGCGCGGCGAGAAAATGGGAGCGTACTTAAGGAAGGTAAAGGAAGAACTCGTTAAGTTTAAAAACTACGAGATACTTTAAATACCACGAACTGAAAACGCGAACGCCGACGCGCTGGCAAAGCTGGCATCTTCAAGAGACGCTGACACACTAGGGGTCGTTCCCATCGAAGAACTAGAGCGGCCGACTATTGAAGAAAAAGCTAAGGCATTAATCGTCCAAACAGGTGAAAATTAGATGACGCCACTCATCCAATACCTGATGGACGCGCAACTGCTAAACAACAAAGACGAAGCCAGACGAATCAGGTATAGAGCTGCTAGGTACTTGTTGTACGACGACTTACTCTACCGACAAGGCTACTCAACACCTCTACAGCGGTGCTTGGATAATGCCGAAGCCCAGAAGGTACTCTAAGAAATTCATGAAGGAGTCTGCGGTAACCACACTGGGGGGCAGTCTTTGGCTCTAAAGGTTTTGAGGCAAGGATACTACTGGCCTACGCTAAAAAAGGACACTTTTCAATACATCTGACGTTGCGATAAATGCCAAAGGTATGCCACAATTCCTAGAGCACCCCCAGAAAATTTAACTTCCATTCTCAGTCCGTGGCCCTTCGCCAAATGGGTGGTTGACCTGATCGGGCCGTTACATCTTGCACCCGGAGGCTTTAAATTTACAATCGTCGCGGTAGACTACTACACAAAGTGGGCGGAGGTAAAGGCTCTAACTACAACCACGGAAGCAGCATGCACCAAATTCATGTGGGACAACGTCGTGTGCAGGTTCGGGGTTCCCCACTCAATAGTGTCCGACAACGGAAAGTAGTTCGACAATGCCTCAACCCGCAGATTCTGCGACAACTTGGGCATTCGAAAAGACTTCTCGGCGCCAATCCATCCACAATCTAACGGACAAGTCGAGGTGGTCAATAAAATATTAAAGTATACCCTCAAAAAGAGACTCGACGATCTGAAAGGAAAATGGGCCGAGGAACTTCCCAAGGTCTTATGGGCATATAGAACGAAGAGCCGAACTACTACGGGTGAAACACCCTTCTCTATGGCATATGGCATCGAGGTAGTGCTCCCCGTAGAAATCGAAACGCCGACTCTCAGAACCGTCGTCCATAACGACGACGACAACATGGAAGGCATGAACGGAGAACTCGACTTGTTGGAAGAAAAAAGGCTCGACTCCCAACTGCGCCTCACCGCCTATCAGCAAAGAATAGCGCAATATTACAACAAGAAAGTTCGGCAAAGAAGGGGTTGGGAATAGTGTCCTAGAAGCATGAGATGTAAAAGGATATTTATTATTTATTTAATAAAAGAGTTTATTCATCATTTTATGTGCATATATTTATGAATATTTTATGAATATCAAATAAAATTCCTTGATTATTTATGTAACCTTAAACATGGTATATAAGTGTTGTATACGAGAGGATAATGTTTAAGGATAATAATCAAAAGTAATTGTTCGTAATGAATTTAATTAAAGTTCAGAATCTTTAATTAAAACATTATTAATACATGTCATTCCCATTTAGAATGGAACGGTGTTATCCACACTGTTAATATGGTGAGATATTGAATGAGTGTATTTCGCATAATGAGATTATGTGGAACATGGACTCAGACACAATATGAATTTCTAATAATTTTCGTTAAGCATAGAAATTCTAATTGAGTCTACCGATGGTCATATATAGGATGATATTAATCCTGAGTTCTTAACAAACTCCTATTAATGGATTTATGTCTTTTGATTTACTCGGTACGGATTCCGAGACCCTGAATCCTATTCCTTGTATTTTAGAGACATAATGAAATAGGTAGCTGGGAATGTTATTATACGAGATGGAATCCATTCCTTCTTGAGAAAGAAGCAGATAAATAATTCTCTTGAGTGTTGATTCGGTACTTGGATTAGTAAGAGCGCTCTGGTTCATGAATGTGTTTTATGAATCACTATCCATTAGAGAATCAATGGTACTCAAGGATAAAAATGTAATTAGAGAGGTTAACGGATTCTACCTGACTCTAATTATGAATTATTTATGGAGGATTGATCTATATGTAATGACTATATCAAAT
>NW_010361515.1:586217-601723 GCF_000414095.1 Morus notabilis
TTTTCTCCAAAAATTCCACATCGTGCATGCGTTGGTGTTTGTGGAAATTTGAGTGTTTAAGAAACCTATTTTGTCTCACGTGTGCCCACACACACGTCTACGTGGAATCAAGGAATTGACGTGGAAGACTTTGGTATTCTAAACACAAAGCTTGGAGCAAGGACTGTTCGTGGTCAAAGAAATTTAAGTTATCATCCGAGTCGGCTTCCAGGTATTTTTCGGTTGATCCTTGAATGATGTAAATTAATGTGATTAATTTATTCGTGCATAAATTAATATAATCTATAGAGTATCTCAAAAGTTTTATGAAAAATTTTGTTATACACGATCCGCTGTTTTTCATCCCCACGCTTCCGCACCCGAATTCGATTCGGGAACCAGCAGAAGGTTCGTCCCAGGGGACCTAGTATTAAAAAGGGTAATGCAGAGTACAAAACCCAAAAATACTGGTCCACTGGGCCCAACTTGGGAAGGGCCTTACCGCATAAGGGAAGTACTACGTCCTGGCACCTACATTTTGGAAAGTCTCGGCGGCAAGAGAATTCAACAGCCATGGAATGCAGAACAACTAAGGCTGTACTACCAATAGTGTATGTAATTCTTACGCATCACAATTGTACATTCTCTGCGAATTTAATAAATTGATATGTTTGCAGAAAGAAAGGAATTGACCCCTTAATAACATGTCTGCTTGAAAAAACCAAGGTTATATCAAACAGACATGGGGGGACAGAGGTCCACGGATTACTAAAAATATGGCACGGCGACCCCAAGGGGTAAATTCGACGTCAGATCCTCCAAGGAGGAAAGACAAATACTTAGCAAAATTCTAAGGAATTTTCTAAGACGACGACCCCAAGGGGTAAACTCGACGTCAGATCCTCCAAGGAGGAAAGACGAATACTTAGCAAAATTCTTAGGAATTTCCTAAGACGACGACCGCAATGGGTAATTCGACGTCAGATCCTCCAAGGAGGAAAGGCGAATACTTAGCAAAATTCTAAGGAATTTTCTAAGACGACAACCCCAAGGTGTAAATTCGACATCAGATCCTCTAAGGAGGAAAGGTGAATACTTAGCAAAATTCTAAGGAATTTCCTAAGACGACGACCCCAATGGGTAAATTCGACGTCAGATCCTCCAAGGAGGAAAGGCGAATACTTAGCAAAATTCCAATGAATTTTCTAAGACGACGACCCCAAGGGGTAAATTCGACGTCAGATCCTCCAAGGAGGAAAGGCGAATACTTAGCAAAATTCCAATGAATTTTCTAAGACGACGACCCCAAGGGGTAAATTCGACGTCAGATTCTCCAAGGAGGAAAGACGGACACTTAGCAAAATTCTAAGGAATTTTCTAATACAACAATTGCAAAGCAAGGTATGAATAAACCCCGTTATCTCGTCGGAACCGCATGAGTTCACCGGGGTGGAGCACGGTCCGCCAAAATCGGCATAGGTTAGGTGCTATTGATGGAACATGGTAAGCCTATCTTTCTCTATATGGAAGTGCTGCAAGATAAAGGAGAACCCTAATCTCCTAAAATCCCTCATTAGGGAACACCTGTAAGATGAGTCTGCCGCTTTCTTTCATAACAGAGCCGAAAAAAAGAAGGTATATATAGATGAAATAAAAAGATGTCCGAATCAACAATAAGTTACAAACAAAGAGAGAGAGGTAAAAATCTTTTCAGGCTTCGTCGCTAGCCGTCGATTCATCACCGTCACCACGCGGAGAAAGGTTGTCGTCGCCAGCTGGAGGAGGAGAGTTATAAAGGAAGCTCAAGTCCCACTCAGGACGCTCCTTCTTGATCAAATCGACAATTTGCTAGCCCGCAGATTGAAAATCCTTGTTGCGGATGTCGGTGAGCTCTGGAGAGGCCTTAAACTCCTCAATAATCTCAGCGCGTCTGGCGTCGAAGGTAGTTGTAGCCTCGGCTTCGGCTTCCCTCTTCCCCTCGGCCTTTCCCTCAGCGAAACGTTTCTTCGACTCCTCAGCTGCTTCGGACAACTTTTTATCAGATAAATCTGCCCGCTTCGTAAAATCCTTGACCTTAGCAGTCAACTTTTCCAGTTCGCCTTCCAGACTCGACAGCTTGGCCACGGCCACGTCTCTCTTCTCGATGGCATCGTCTAGCTTTTTTTTGGCGTCGGTGACGAGGGAGTTGAGCTTGGCTTCCACATCGTCCATCTCCTTATTACGCTCCTCAACCTTAATTAGGTCAAGGATGGAAAGGACCAGGCTCTGAAAAGTTGAAGGTCAAAAAAACAAAAATGCAGAACAAAAAAAAAAAAACCACTCTCGGCAAAATCTTACGTGGATTTGGAAGGAGATCTATTTGTGCTAACGGTCGACCAAGGAAGATTGAGCGGCAGGAACCCAGTGTGGCTCAAGGAAAGACTCATAGAGAGCCTGAAAGACGAGGGAGAAATGAGGGGGAAGTTTCAGCATTGCCCCGATCTCGGCGTCAGAGATGTCCGAAACTTGGAAATTTTCGTCCATAATTTTTCCCCCGGGAATAAGTACGCGTTCCCTCGGTACCGAGGGAATGTTAACCTCGGGGATGGGGACCGTCGGTGTCTAAGTCTCAGCCATTGGCGTATTCTCGCTGTGTCTCTTTTTCCGCGCAGGATCCATCTCCGACCCAGAAGGGCCTTTGGTCTTCTTGCTCCTCGGCACGTGGGAAGAAGAGTTGGCTTTCTCCTTTCCCTTCGACGGGGCTGTTGGCTCGGTGGGGGTTGTTGATTCGACGGCGGCTGCTGGCTCGGCCCGGATTGTTGGCTACCAGGGAGTTGGATTCTCAAAGACGCCATCTCTACGGAAACGACAAGACAAAGATATAGTCAGCATTTGGAAAACGAAAGCCGTAATAAATAAAGGCATCAAAAGTAGAAGTTACCTTCGTCGCTTAAATGGAAGTATGCGCGAACAGCGTCTAGGTCCGAAGGGTCTGGGAGATCAAGAATCAACCCGGCAGCTCGAAGGTTGGGCGTGGTCAGGAGCGTATCAATATGACGGATCTCAGACGAATACGAGAAGGCCTTCTCGACCCTCGCCAAGCTATTTCCAGAAAACTTCGGCCGGTCTTGGTCAACTAGAGGGTGAAAGACTGTCAGCATACGGAAAAGGAGAAAGAAGCAAAGTAAGGTAAGAGAGTCAGAATTCTCACCCTTATTCCCAAACGCCGCCTGCACCTGCCTTCGACGGGGCAGGCGGTCGTTGGGGGGAAAATTGAAAGGCCCCCGAATCATGAAAAACATGGGTTTCCACCCATGTGACGACGAGGGAATGCCCAGTATCAACTTCCCAAATCTGGGCTGAGATCTCCCGTGACCACTCAAAAAATACCACCCCTCACAGTTGGCGACGTGGCATAGTTTGTACATAAATCTGAACTCATCCAGAGGAAGGTCCATATCAAACTGTTGGTGCCACAAAATCTAGGCCCCGGCAAAGCAGTACCAGAAGTTCGGCGCCAGTTAAGCGGGGGAAATACCATAGAAGTGGCAGTAATCCTTTACAAAAGGATGAACCGGAAAGGTCATCCCTGCCGTGACAGCTCTAGTATAGACCGGGAGGTACCCGGTCGGCGGCATGCTTGTCCTAAAGTGCATGTCCGGGAGGAGGTATTCGAACCACCTCCCGTCAATGCATCATTCCTTTACAGCCCGGATAATATCCTTATTCCGGACCCTCGACGCCACAACGTCGGCTGTGAAGAAAGACCTATCCGGATCACCACTCGTGGCAGCCAGGGGGGCATCTACCGTCGAGGCAACCACCCCGCCTACACTGCCCCCGTGAAGGGGATCCGCTCTACCACCTCATCCAACATCTGTTCTATGCTACCAAATTCGCTACTGAAGCCGTCGCCTGGTTCATATCTGGCTTCGATGTCTTCTAGGTCCCTCAGCACGGAGTCGACGCCTGAAGATGAAGAAGACCATGAGATCTCCACCATTGAAGGGGAGTCTAGACGGATGACGGAAGAATCCTCTCGACTGGGGGAATTTTGGGCCATTGTTCTGGTGATTAAAAAGACAAGGAGCTGAGTTAAAACTCTAACATCGAGAGGAAGAAAATGATGGCTATTCTAAACTACGATCACTCAAACACCTCGACTTAACACCGACCATTCATGTAAGAACGATAACGACGAGTGTTTATGGTACCCCAAGTTCTCCAGAACCCAGGAACCAGGAATGCACAAACGGCCAAAAGTCAGAAGAATAACTATCCTACGCAGAAAAATAAAACGGAGTAAGTCTCCCTAACCTCTACATTCCGCGCATCTTTCATACACATATATATATATATGCGGTTCAACAGGAGAAGAACCCATGCGTAAACAAAATGAGTAGAGGATGATGGGGCTTACAGATATGAAGAGTTCCAGGGAGAGAATCTCGGATTGAACGCGACTCCGCGGCATGCCTTAAAAAACAAGAAGTACGAATCGATGTTGTGTGGAGAAGGATTCCGACGGAGCAAAAGGCAGTTCAGCAAATACAGGGGTTGTTTGCGTTTTGAAAAAAAAATGGTTTTCAAATTCGAAGAGGGTATTTAAAGGGACAAAAGTCCTTGACCCCTGACCGTTGGATGAAGATTTTAAAATCCAACGGCAAGGGGATCCTGCCCAGATCTGACGGTGACAAACGAGGGCGGGAAACGAAAGAGTCGCAATCCAAAGGCTCGTATTCGTCCTTTCAAAAATGGAGCCTTGCGTCATCATGGGGAATCGATCGACGCGACGGTTGCGTCCCCCGAAGGAAATCCGAAGCGTCCAGGCCATCATTGTAGATGAAGGCTCGGGACCGGTTTCCCACACCCGAAGCACAGAAGTACGACCAAACCAAAGCTCGAGGCCGCCTAAAAGGAGCCCTCGACCTGGGGGGTAGCTGTTGTGTGGGAAAATGTGACGGACACCTGGACGAACGATAATGCGACACGTGGCCTTAACTGCTCCCCGCCAAGCAACAACCCTCAACGTCTACAGCTCTAAAGAGCCCAAGCACAAAGTCCAACTTAAGGCGACGATTCCTTCTGGCGTCGACAGATTGAGCCGGATTCCTTCTGGCGTCGACAAATTGAGCCGTCGAACTTAAGGTACAAAGATCCCTCGACCACAGAATCAACCACCAAGAAGGACGACTGGGCTAAGCGTCGCTGGCGACGAGGGGAACGTTCTCTGGAGGACGTGGCAAGTTGCGTACAAAAGTGGAGGACGCCTGCAGGCATTAATTGCGAGCTCTTAAACCACCCCACAGGGGACAGGATAGTGTTACAGGGATGCACAGAGCCGTAATAGAAGACTAATTGGCTGAGTGAACAGTGCTGATTAGTGGGCTACGTCTGGGCCTAAAAAGGGGAAGCACTTGAGTGCTTCTGCCTACGAGGGAAACCCACCCAGCGAAGGAAGCCCAGTGTAAAAGGAGGGAGACCCCCTACGAGGAAGGGGTTCAGATACAAGAAGAGAAAAAAGAGAGTGAGAGATAGCAATTGATGTAAATTGTAATCTCCTCAAAAAGAAATATACAACTACAGTCGATGTAGCTCTAATTTTACAGAGTGAACCACTATAAAATTTCTTGTCTTCTTTATTTGTGCACATCTCAAACGAGGGCGGGAAACGAAAGAGTCGCAATCCAAAGGCTCGTATTCGTCCTTTCAAAAATGGAGCCTTGCGTCATCATGGGGAATCGATCGACGCGACGGTTGCGTCCCCCGAAGGAAATCCGAAGCGTCCAGGCCATCATTGTAGATGAAGGCTCGGGACCGGTTTCCCACACCCGAAGCACAGAAGTACGACCAAACCAAAGCTCGAGGCCGCCTAAAAGGAGCCCTCGACCTGGGGGGTAGCTGTTGTGTGGGAAAATGTGACGGACACCTGGACGAACGATAATGCGACACGTGGCCTTAACTGCTCCCCGCCAAGCAACAACCCTCAACGTCTACAGCTCTAAAGAGCCCAAGCACAAAGTCCAACTTAAGGCGACGATTCCTTCTGGCATCGACAGATTGAGCCGAATTCCTTCTGGCGTCGACAAATTGAGCCGTCGAACTTAAGGTACAAAGATCCCTCGACCACAGAATCAACCACCAAGAAGGACGACTGGGCTAAGCGTCGCTGGCGACGAGGGGAACGTTCTCTGGAGGACGTGGCAAGTTGCGTACAAAAGTGGAGGACGCCTGCAGGCATTAATTGCGAGCTCTTAAACCGCCCCACAGGGGACAAGATAGTGTTACAGGGACGCATAGAGCCGTAATAGAAGACTAATTGGCTGAGTGAACAGTGCTGATTAGTGGGCTACGTCTGGGCCTAAAAAGAGGAAGCACTTGAGTGCTTCTGCCTACGAGGGAAACCCACCCAGTGAAGGAAGCCCAGTATAAAAGGAGGGAGACCCCCTACGAGGAAGGGGTTCAGATACAAGAAGAGAAAAAAGAGAGTGAGAGATAGCAATTGATGTAAATTGTAATCTCGTCAAAAAGAAATATACAACTACAGTCGATGTAGCTCTAATTTTACAGAGTGAACCACTATAAAATTTCTTGTCTTCTTTATTTGTGCACATCTCAAACTATAACTTTACTTTCCTTTAGAATTTGATTGTAAAACAAGTAAAAAAGATATCTTGGAGAACAAGCAATTGAATCCCAGTGGGATTCAACCTGCACCACATGCCCCTGCACCTCTATGTGCTTGGGCGTGTGGCCTCCTGTAGTCCCACCATAGTGTGTTTCAAAATTAATTTAATTAAATAACCACATTATTTATTTCTAATGACATTAAATCCCAACAATTAACCTTATCTTGCAAATATTACAAGGATGATGTAGGAATTCATGCACCTATTATTCTGAGCTCCAATAAAATTAATAATTAATTAAACTTTTAAATTAATTAATTCTTTTTATTCTAAAAGTTACTCCACTAAAAACTTAGACAGCACTCTCGAAATTACACATAATTTTCTTTGAAGAACTTGAAGTGTCCATTTGATATAGTCACTACATATAGATCAATCCTTCATAAATAATTCATAATTAGAGGTAGGTAAAATATGTTAACCTCTCTAATTACTTCTTTATCCTTGAGTACCATTGATTCTCTAATGAATAGTATATTCATAAAACAAATTATGTATACGGGCTCGTTACTTTTTAAAGTATCGAATTAATATTCAAGAGAATTATTTATCTACTTCTCTAAGGAAGAACGAATGGATTCTATTGTGTGGGAAAATGTGACGGACACCTGGACGAACGATAATGCGACACGTGGCCTTAACTGCTCCCCGCCAAGCAACAACCCTCAACGTCTACAGCTCTAAAGAGCCCAAGCACAAAGTCCAACTTAAGGCGACGATTCCTTCTGGCGTCGACAGATTGAGCCGGATTCCTTCTGGCGTCGACAAATTGAGCCGTCGAACTTAAGGTACAAAGATCCCTCTACCACAGAATCAACCACCAAGAAGGACGACTGGGCTAAGCGTCGCTGGCGACGAGGGGAACGTTCTCTGGAGGACGTGGCAAGTTGCGTACAAAAGTGGAGGACACCTGCAGGCATTAATTGCGAGCTCTTAAACCGCCCCACAGGGGACAAGATAGTGTTACAGGGACGCACAGAGCCGTAATAGAAGACTAATTGGCTGAGTGAACAGTGCTGATTAGTGGGCTACGTCTGGGCCTAAAAAGGGGAAGCACTTGAGTGCTTCTGCCTACGAGGGAAACCCACCCAGCGAAGGAAGCCCAGTGTAAAAGGAGGGAGACCCCCTACGAGGAAGGGGTTCAGATACAAGAAGAGAAAAAAGAGAGTGAGAGATAGCAATTGATGTAAATTGTAATCTCCTCAAAAAGAAATATACAACTACAGTCGATGTAGCTCTAATTTTACAGAGTGAACCACTATAAAATTTCTTGTCTTCTTTATTTGTGCACATCTCAAACTATATACACCATACACTCCGAACAATAAATTTACACACATATTCAACACCTAAGCCGATAATCCAAAGAGAAACTAAGAGATAACCCGGCCGGTTTTTGTTGACGAGAAATCACCGTCAACAAATGTGCCTAGACGCAACCTATTCTATAGTTGATAATTAAACATTGGATGCATATAGAGATGTAAATTATAGCTAAACATGGTCTGAAGTCCGGTGATTACGGTAAGAAGAATGGTACTATCACTCTTTTTTATCATTTTCTCCATATCAAAAATTCAAAATCTGCAGTCAGCCAATATTTTATCATTGCAAAGCTGCAGAAAATCTCAGTGGACCACTTAATACAACTTAAATCTTAGTGGACTATTTAACATAACTTTTCCAACATAAATTTGATAAAAGTAAAAAGAAAAAAAAAAGATTTTAGTGGTAATTGCCTAAGCTAAGCTTGAATAGCTTTGCAAATAGCTAGAAAAATAATTATATTGCATAAATATTTAATCAAGTCGGCTTGCTTATAATGATCCAATCAACATCTGCTATCCCATTTTCTTATGTCGACGGTTGTCTCTTCAATTAAATTTGACACTTCGTGAATTGATTAAGTATTTTTAATATTTTTTTTCCTATTCATGTGTTTAGATTCTTAAATTTAAATGACATGACATATAAGTAGTGTAGGGATAGTCAATCAAAAAAAAAAAAATAGAGACAAGCTCTGGACTCATAATGACCACCATACATTTTCTTTTTCAAAAATGGTTTTCATCACCATAGGATACCCGTCACTCATAAAATAGTGAGTTCTACCTATCTACGTAGAGGGAACCACCTTATACGAGGATGAATAGGAGTGTTTTTTTTTTTTTTTTTGTTTACAAGTATTAAAGAAAAAAATTTTAAAAAAAACAATAAAAGATCACAACTTTGCCTCTTATGAGCGGCACCTTAAATGAGCTTAGCACTTAGCAGAGAAGAGCAACAAGATTACTTGGACTTAGCTCTATTCAGAGTGGTCATGGAGTCATATTTAACTGTAAGAAATTATATAAAAAGTTATATATATATATATATTTTTTTTTTTTTTTCAGTAAGAATGAGATACAAAAAATTGATTTCTTATTTATCCCACTTTGAGATTTTAGGTTTTCTATAAAAAGATAATAATAATAATAATAAGTAAAATTGAGTATGGAAAGTTTTGTATTCTAGGTATTGTTGTCCTGTAATTCTGCTACTGTGAGGAACGAATTCAAACTTGATATGTCACAGTCTAATTATAACAGAATATAATTTCTATTTACTTCCTTTTTTTTTTTTGGTAATTTACAATAGTAGAGAAACAAAAATGTCTTAAAGAGGCTCTGAGGGGTCTATCTCTTCATAGCTCCATTCATGAGATTTCCATTCAGGAAGTTGTTGGACAACAACCTGTATCAATTGAAAATTGCAAGTCGAAGAACACGACTAATTAAAAACAGAAAATTGGGAGTTTGGTAATAAATATAGAGATATATATGTCATATATGTGTATATGTGTATGCATATGTATATGTATATGTCTATGTATATGTATTCCATTTTAAGATCTTGAACCGTAAATAGAGGAAAGCAAGATCACAAACCAGTCCTCTGGAATCTGGTTCACCAACTTTAGTTTGGCAAGCAAGTCTCCAGTTTTTCGGTTTCTGCATAGATTAATTGTCCATAGCATTAATGCTAGCAATTCTACTAAAGAATGAAAGCAAACAATAGTTTTTAATAGCTAAGTTTTTCTTTTAAAAAAAGTTTTTAATAGTTTAGTATTAAGCAAAAGTTAGTATAATAATATGTCTTTTCCCTTGATCTAGAATTTTTTTGTAATCACTAGACTAAGGTAAAGGCATTTCAACTCGGCGTTCGCAAGATCTCTGCACAAACAATTTGGTGAGAATTAGCCTTAGTACCACTTATGAAGTCTAATTGTTCAACTACTCAAATCCTTTCATGACGGTGGTATATTCGAATACCTAACTCTCTAGTGGTATTCTTCTAATTTACTGAACAATTTGCGGTATCGCCAGCATGAATCAATCTTGTAACATGAAGGCAAAAGATAATAGTTGGCAAATTCACAAATAACTAGATTATACTATACCCTTTTCAGTTTTTCCTTCTCTTTGTCAGTACGAGGGCTTAATAGCTCTTTTCCTTCAATAACCTAAAACAAAAAAGAAAGAAAGAAAGAAATAAATAAAAATCATCAGAACAAAAGACATTTAATGGGTGTATGATACATTCAAGATCTTTTCCAAGTGGTCTGGCTCAATATTGAATCAGAAAGCCACTTGTACATTGCAAAGCATATGGTAAAATTTGTTTGAAAAAGCAGATTAAAATTGATATATATATATACCTCCACCATGCACGTCCCACAAGTTCCTCCCCCTGCACAATTTAGCAGAGGCCTAGACTGCAAATTTGCATAGATACAAACATTATTATTAAAATATAACTCTATCCACATGTATAAGTACAAGACATTGAAATCAAATATATATATATATATATATATATTGAACATTATTTTCATACCTTCACTAATTAGATAATGAAAGGTGTTGGAATTGAGATATGAGAGGAATAAGCTTTACTTACATAGGGTCCATACAAATCAATATTTGCCTCCAACATTATATCCCTTAGTTTCTGCCCACCACAAGCTCTTCGAAGTAGCACATCAGGAGTTCCATCTGGTAATAAAGAAGACTAAAATGAACCAAAAAAACAAAAAAACAAAAAAAAACAAAGCAAAACGTCAAATGCCAATAACTTCAAGAGAACAAGACCTTGTAATAGTGATAATACAAGTACTTTTTACTGAAACTTACACTAAAAAAAGCAAAATCAACAGAAGGCGGTCCGTCTGCTTCTATATCTTCGGATTCACTGTCTGGGATGGTGGTAATGGCTCTGATTTTTCCTCCTCTAGTTCTGGAAAAGCTGAGGGGCTTATAGTAAGTTTTTTTAGGAGTTTTTTGTGTATTGGTAATGTAGTTGAAGTTTAAAGAGACTGAGGAAGAATATAGAGCTAAAGAGCTCAGCTGAAAAGCTCCCATTTTTTTGATATTTCAATGATTAAAAAGTTGAATTGCTTTGAATTTGATGGTCAATTGGATATTCATACTTGGGACATGGTTTGTGGTGGTTAGTTTCCACTTTTCGCCTTATCTGATCATGATCAAGTATTACATGGGCCTCACAGTGGGCTTCTTAATATCAGTACCCCACAAGACATAAGGCCCACAAAAAAAAATAAATAAATAAATCGCTAGAAGGAGGGCTTGAACCTCCGACCTTGTGGTTAACAGCCACACGCTCTAACCAACTGAGCTATTCCAGCTTGGTGGTAGTTTCTTTTTCTAAATTTTTTAAATAAACTTTACTAGATAAGATAGTTGTTAGCCTACACTCGTCCACATTATAAGACCAGTGTGTCTGGCCAATTACCACCGTTCCAATTATTTGATCATCAATGGCAATCTCATGATTTCCAAATTTATTTATTTCTCTAGTCTTCTCCCCTGCTAAAACCCTCTGGCGTTTGCGAAGGACAATACAATGCCACCACATCTCACAAATATCCGCTTACTCTTTGCCCCTTCCTTCTCTCTCATCTCTTCTCCCCTTAAACCCCCTCTCTCTCTCTCCTCCCTTCCCAGACCCAGCACTCTTTCTTCACCGCTCTTGCCTCCTCCTACCCCCCTAAACGACGCCGTTACGCTCCCCATCCTGGCCGCAGAAACAGCAGCACTTTCAGAGAGAGGAAAGAAGGAGCCCCGATGGAGAATTCTGAATCCGTTGGGTTTAACAAGAGAAGGGCTGAGGGTTGGGGCAAGAAAGATCAGCCCATGAAGAATCTGCAGTTGAAAGTGCGCAAACTCAATGCCAACTCCATCTCCTATGTCCAGGCAGGTTTTTTTTTTTTTTTTTTTTTTTTTTTTTTTTATTTTTTTTTTTATTTGTTGGATTGTTGGGTTTCGGTTTTTATGCTTGTTTCGATGTGGGTTTGTTTGATTTTCTTTCCTTGTGGACAGTATATAATTGGAAATGGAAATTTCAATATTTTTCCTCTATGGTGTTTCTTAGTTTTGATGAAATTGACAACTTACGTGTTGTTATGGTTTTAAGCAAAAAGAAAGTAGCTTTTGTTGTTGTGTTTGCGAGTTTCGGGTTTTAGAGGGGCGTAACAAGAAGTAATAAAGCTATAAGATATTGTTTGATTAGTACGAGAAACTCTTGAGTTAAGGTTCTACTTTGATCGTTTCATTTTGTGCCTTGTCGTTAAGGGTCTCTTTGCGAAGTACATTTTCTGTTTTTGGTTCTTAAGTGGCGAGTTTTGAAATACGTGTCATTTGTATCTGTGAGTTTCTTCAAGAATTCAGTTCACGCCTTTTGTTTTGTTTTGTATTTTTTTTTTTTTTTTTTTTTTTTCCCCTAAGTACATTTTCTGTTTTTGGTTCTTAAGTGGCGAGTTTCGAAATACGTGTCATTTGTATCTGTGAGTTTCTTCAAGAATTCAGTTCACGCCTTTTGTTTTGTTTTGTTTTTTTTTTTTTTTTTTTTTTTGTGCCCAAGTTTTCAGTTGTTTTAGGAGTTAATGACTATTGCCGTGTTTTGTTTCTATTTTTATTTTTATTTTTATTTTCTTATTGTAGATTCTGGGGACTGGAATGGATACTCAGGATACATCACCCTCAGTGCTGCTTTTCTTTGACAATCAAAGATTTATTTTTAACGCTGGGGAGGCAAGTCTTTCTGACAGATTTTAAAGAACCCCTGTTTGTTCCCCGCTTTTTTTCTAACACTTTTGTTGTTATTTCGTTTCTCAACATTGAATTCTTGTTGCAGGGATTGCAACGGTTTTGCACAGAGCATAAGATTAAGTTGTCAAAGGTGTGAGATATCTGAAAAATCTCTTAATTCTTCGGTTGAGATTTCATATGTTTAGTTTTCTTTGTCTTCAATCAGAAGGCTGTAAACATCGTGGGGAACTCATTGATGCGATTAATATTTTTTTTTAGATAGATCACATATTTCTCTCTCGTGTATGCTCAGAGACTGCAGGCGGGCTTCCAGGTTCGTCTCTTGTGTTCCTGCTAATAATTTTGGCATCAATTCCCTGGACGGGTTGTTTTAACGAGATTATTGTTGCGGCCTCTTAAAAATGCTTAGCCTTTTAATGCAGGTTTGCTTTTAACTTTGGCTGGCATGGGAGAAGAAGGAATGTCCGTGAGTATCAGATTGATTTCATGCTTTATCTGTTCACTTTGTTATTCTGACAAATTTAGCTTAAGATTGATTGAGATGATGTATCTTAAATTGTAGTGTACTATTTTTAAGGTTAATGTATGGGGCCCACCGGATCTGAAGTATTTGGTTGATGCCATGAGGTCTTTCATCCCAAATGCTGCCATGGTTCACACGCGGACCTTTGGACCGTCACGTGTTCTTGTTGAGCACGACGTTGTCAAGATATCAGCCATTCTTTTACAACCAAGTTTTTCAGAAATATCTAGGCGCTTGCATGAAGCACCCAGGAAGGGCAATGCTTCTGAAAAGGTTCTTGAAGAGAGAATGGATAATGCTTCAGTACCCTCAAGTCCAAACAGCAAAATAGCATCTCGAGGAAAGCCCAGTGACATGTCTGTGGTATATGTCTGTGAATTATCTGAATTTAAGGGGAAGTTTGACCCGAAAAAAGCTGCAGCTCTTGGTCTGCGACCTGGTCCAAAGTATCGTCAGTTGCAAGATGGACAATCAGTAAAGTCAGATAACCAAGATATCACGGTAAGTTCTGGAAACATAATGAAACTTTTCGTGGCTTGGCCAATGCTTTAAGGTATCTCATATCTGTTATTCTGTTATGCATTTGACCTTTTGAAAATAATTTTCTCTGTAATTTTCTATAGGTTCACCCAAGTGATGTAATGGGGCCCTCCCTTCCTGGTCCGATTGTATTCATTGTGGACTGCCCAACAGAATCTCATTTGCAAGAGTTATTGTCCGTAGAATACCTGAATACTTATTATGCAGATTTTTCAAGCCCGCCTGGGAGTTCTAAGGTTGTGACTTGTATCATTCATTTAAGTCCTACGTCTGTAGTAAGCAGTCCCGACTACCAAAAGTGGATGAAAAGATTTGGTTCTGCACAGCATATAATGGCTGGACATGAAAGGTTTTTATTTATTTATTTATTTATTATTTTTTTCTGGAGGTGTTTTTTATTCACCTGACTAGTTTTGTTGAATTTTTGGCATTCTTGCTGTTTGCAGGAAGAATGTAGACATTCCGATTCTCAAATCCAGTGCAAGGCTTGCAGCACGGCTCAATTATTTATGTCCTCAGTTCTTTCCAGCTCCAGGATTTTGGTCGCTTCAGCACCGTAGTTGCTCAGTACCAAACTCCGTTGTTTCAAGTGAGGTTTGTCAAAATGTTTGATAGACTTCTAATTCTTTTAAGCTTGCGACTGTTACATTTGGACAATTTGTAAACCAATTTATTTGTTGATGGGGTTTCCTTTAACCAGGGTTCTGATCTAAAGCTTTGTGAAAGCATTTCTGCTGAAAATCTCCTTAAGGTATACGAATGGTTGGTTTTCTTGGATTGAGCTAGTAATTTATCTAGTCTTTATCTTTATATATGCTATTAGTAACAAAATTATATGTCAACAGAATGCTAATCATATATGATAGAGATAATTAATACACTGAATTCCTAAGATTTTGTTCTGTTTCTAAAAAATAGAGGCTATTTCCCTGTCTGGTGAACAGTTCACTTTGCGACCTTATGCTAATCTTGGATTAGATAGATCTGGTATACCAAGCTCAACATCGTCCTTAGAGATCATTGAGGAATTACTTGCTGAGATTCCAGATCTTGGAGTTGCTGCCCAAAATGTCAGCCAGTTATGGCATGAATCCGCCAGAACAAGGGAAGAAATAAGTTCTGCACAAGATTCTGTGGTTGAAGAGCCGTGGTTGAATGAGAATAATGTTCCTAGTTGTTTGGAAAATATAAGAAGAGATGACTTGGAGATTGTCCTTCTAGGAACTGGATCATCTCAGCCATCCAAATATCGGAATGTCAGTTCTATCCATGTGAATCTTTTCTCAAAAGGAGGCTTGCTTTTGGATTGCGGTGAAGGAACGCTAGGACAGCTGAAAAGAAGGTAGACCCGAGCTTCTTTTTTCTTTCTTTTTTTTTTTCCCCTCCCCAAATGCATGTTTGTATAATAATTGTTCTCACCCCACATACTAAAATATAATGTCCCCGGTGCAATAGGTATGGTGTAGATGGGGCTGATAATGTTGTGAGAGGTTTAAGGTGTATTTGGATTTCTCATATTCACGCAGATCACCACACTGGCTTGGCTAGAATACTCGCCCTCAGACGTGATTTATTAGAGGGAGAACCTCATGAACCAGTACTTGTTGTAGGGCCAACACAGCTCAAGAGATATTTAGACGCATACCAAAGACTTGAAGATCTAGATATGCTGTTCCTTGACTGTAGGGA